>NC_135874.1:24128516-24373516 GCF_031162955.1 Sander vitreus | reverse complement strand
CCGGTAAGAGTTGTGTGCTCGCG
The DNA here is from genome assembly GCF_031162955.1 of Sander vitreus. Lineage (NCBI taxonomy): Eukaryota > Metazoa > Chordata > Actinopteri > Perciformes > Percidae > Sander > Sander vitreus. The sequence continues at coordinate 24,373,493 of NC_135874.1, read as the reverse complement.
GTTTGCTGTGGCTGATCACATTAGGCCTCATAACATGGTAATCAAAGTGGATTGGAAAGATGTCTTAACAGAGACGGTGTATGTAGAGGAGTGTATTGTGTTGGTGTATTTCTCTCTTTTGGTCTTTGGTTCGCTTTTAAGCGATAATGTAGGAACCAAGGTCCTTAGGGTTCAAGCTCTTTCTCTAGGCTATATCCTGAGAGCTTTGCAGGACTAAGTAATGGTGGGTGAAGATTTTTTGTGTTGTATAGACACTTGACCTGTAGCTATGTGCGCTATAGGCACTGTATTACTCCTTACACCTGGCATACTGGATAGTATTGTTTTAAAAATAATACTATAGTGTGAGATGATCCACCATAAAAACCTTTAGCACACAGGTTGTGTAATCTGATGGAAAGGTAGTTGTTCACTTCTGCTGCTGGGTAACAAAACATTAAATGTAAAAAAACAAAATTGCCCTACTTAATCTACTTATTACATTTTCTCTTTATTGGTATGGCATGATTTCAGTCAGTTTCATTCGTGATTAAATGTCCTCAACTCCTTTAGTTGCGTACATCCTTGTGAGATATAGATAGATCAGGGTTGTTTTTTTTTAGCCCAACTTAACGCTAGAGGAAGTACAGCATGGGGAGATATGTTGCTTATCTTTGTTGTGAGTATTGGATTTTTGAAGTTTAGCAATAAAGAAATTTTCCCTCCTGTTCGGTAGGTGATCAAAAACACTTGGTTGACTCATCGTAGATTTCTATTGACTGAAACTCCTGAGTGATATGTTTGTATTCATAAAAAAAAAAGAGAAGAAAAAAGAAATCAATGTATATACACATCTACACAGTATGCATGTTCGTTGCAAGACAACACTGTCCAGACAACGAAGGTGCTAAACTGACCGCTGTTTTTGAGTAGTTTCGAACAATGAATGTTTGTGTCTTCAACTTCTTAAAACTCAAAACATCTCTTTCCTCTTTCTGGGCCACTGCAGTAGAGAATTAAAAGTCTTGGCTCAGAAGTACTACTGCATGTGGGCTTTGTGCCAAGAGCTTTTCTACACGACACTTGGACCAAGAAACATTGACGTTTTTTTCCCCAGATTTTTTTGGTTCTTTGTGGCCTACATTTGTTTTTCAGCTGTTATCTCTAAGGACTTTCTGTTTGAGGCATAATAGTAAATTGCGTTTCCTGTCTGTAATGACACTGGTGCATATCTTCCCAGGGATTTGCTGGAGTTGGAGAAATGATTACTTTTACATTAGCACTATTTTGCCAATATCAAACTTTTTTTCACGCAGTATCAAAGCTGGTCAATGTAACAGGCTTTTTATTTCACAAGTCAGTAACCCTGTTCCGTATTTTAACAGCTTGCCTATTTGCTTATTTTGACATTCAAATATATTTAAAAAGAAATAGTTTCAACAATGCGACTATGGAGCTGTACTATAAACATACGTAAAGTATGTGTCTGCACAGCTAGGAACAGGTCTGTCAGTTGTGAATCTGTAAGTTCACTTGTTCAAGAAGTGGCTTGGTGTTGTCTTTTGTAGTTCTGTGATACCAGCATAGTGCTTTTATTCCAATATGCTGTTATTCAGTTGGTTTCTAGTATGATGAGGTTTTTAAACACAGTTACTGTGAATGTCCTGTTTGAAACTGCATACTTCACAGAAGTTTGCAGAAAGTTAAAAAAGATGTTCAGATGTGGGGATAGCTTTCAGTCCAGTGGCTGTGTGTGTTGCGTGAATGGCAGCGTTGAATGCAATAAGTGTCCGATCATAAGTGAATCTGGTGTTTGTAAGTGCAGGAAGGCTGGTGAGTCATTCAGTGGGGGTTGGTGTCCCAGTGTCACCAGGTTGTCGACTTAAATGCACAGCATGGCAAAGGCTGTGATAAGCAGACACATTACTGTGGCAGCCTCCTTTTGAGCTCATGAAACGTAGAAATAAAGCAGAATCTGAAAAGGTTTTATATCCATAATAAGTACACTTATGTGGAATTTGCCTTGGTGCATACATAAACAAACAACAAACATTAATATGAAATAAATAATAAATACAGAATAACAAATATACATACAAAAATAACTGTTGCATAAGAAAAAAGAGGCTGATATAGAGGCTGAAGCAGACAAGAAACTAAACTTCAAACCACAGAGATTCAGTTAGAAGCTGCAAACATACCGAGAGCTGAACACAGATTTTATAAAAACATCTTTCTCTCCTGCACAGGTCTTAGCCCCGTCAGTAGACATCCTTATTTCGGCATACAGGCTGTAGTCATCGCACGTCTTTAATGTATGATTTATGTGAGGAACAACTGAAATTTATACACACTCACAAACAACCAGACAATATGCAAACGGGAATGAGGACTACGTGTTTTGTTGCATATAGAGTGGGGAAGTGAGATCCGATCAAAAGGTGGTCTCTCAAGACTCATTTGGGGAGACATTCTACTGCCGGGTGTAAACACACAGACTTAGAGCTGTCCACTTGTGAACGGATCACTCAGATTGGATTTAAATACCAGGTAGAAAACGGGCCTTTTAAATGTCTTTTACCCCTCACACTGCTCACGGCCCAAAACAGTGGCCTAGTCTGACTGAGTAACAGTGCGAGTTAGGGAGGGAAAGTGGAGTTCCATTGTGTGGAATTTGCTGCAGTCAGGCTTTGTGAGGCGCTCAGTCTCTGCAGCATTATGGAATGCAAAGCCAGAAATCCCCAAAGCTTCGCTCATTTGCACAGGGAGATTGGGCCCAAGATAGTTGTTGAAAGGAACACTACTGGTCCTTTCCTGTGCCCATCCAGCGCAGGACAGAATTTGGAGGACCACTGGTTCAGCTAAATAATGGACTGTTGTTTCTATATTGCACTTTTATAGCATCAGTACTGTTAGTCTTATTGTCTTACAATGATGTAATGTTTTGTGTTTGACTGTCATGTTGGTCTTGGTCTTTTTTAAGAGCAGTGCTACCAGCTGTAGTGACATAGTTGCAAGCGACAAGTAAGTAGCCCATGTGACACAATTGTGAACTCAATCAACAGCGATGATTGTCAGTACTGAGAAAAAGGCACAGTATGACAATGACTTGAGCTTGGTTGTCTTTGACAGATGGAGCTATGGTAGAGAATGTAAAAAATATATATTTAAAAATGCTTAAGAAAAGTCCTTCATGCATCACCATTATTTTACGTGCCCACTTGCCTGCTGAAGAAAGGATGTTTCTGTGCAGATGGGACAGTGGTTAAGGAAAGGATTTTGATAGGCTATTGCCAGCTCTCCCTTGACAAGAAACAAATCCTTGTCATTTTTATACGTGAGAACCATCGCAGCCATGTTTGGAGATCCTGGTTCACTCCAACCAAGCGAGGAGCCGGCCATGTTCTTGTTTAACTAAGAATGACCCACGCACGCCGGAGAGTCCTTGGCAAGCCCACTTGGGCATGCGTCACAAAGCAAAACGACTTCACTGACTCGAGAGGCAGAGAATGAGAGGTGAGGCCCACACATGGAACTCAGATGCTGGTTGAATTGGGCAGCAGCCAGGTTCACTCGGTGTCCTGGCTCAGACAAGAATATATATATATATATATATATATATAAATAAAAAAATTTTTATTTATTTTTGCAGTTATAGTCCGCATTTGAACAGTTTGGCATAATTGATTTTGCTTACAGAATAGTTCAAACCATATGTATATGGGTAAATGCCATGGTTGCAGATATGCACATTAGAGGCAGTGCCAGGTATGTTTTGTTACTAGTGCTACTCCAGCTTGCATATCACTTACTTTCACAAAGTAATTTCTAAGCAGTTACAAAACTTATACATCATAGCTATACTCACACTTTAGCTACAAATGTGTATGTTGTATGTTTATTGGTATTGCCTGCTGTTTTTGATGTTGAGGTTGGCCATATTAGTCTTCACTCCATTATGTGTTGGTGGACACATTGTTGTTGAAAGTAGATCTTGCACCGCACCAGTTCATTTCATACTTGACGGATGACCTTGATGGATCAGTGTTGCCGGGCTCCTGATGAAGCTGTTTTAAAACTAACCTTGATAACGCCCCCGCTAACGCTATTTTATTTTTAACATTGTAAAATAAGACGAATATGTTTTATATTTTTATTTGCCTTTTTTTTTCTTTTTATTCGAATAATAATGTATTAATCAAAGTAATAATCGACAGATTAATCAATAATCAAAATAGTAATGTTGTAATTCTCCTGTGTGGGGCCAAAGTTACTTTTAGGGCTGCACAAAATGAAGAAAATATGCAATATGCGATAACTTTGTTGAATATTGCAATAACAATATTACTTTAATAGCGATTTAAATAAACAGATATTAAAGTGTACTCAGTTCTGCTGCTTTCAGTATTCTGCTAAAATACAACAAGTTGCTTGTTGTATTTAAAACAAATGAAGGGGAATCATTTACAACATTCTTTTATTGAACAAATTTAATTGAATATAAAATGCAGCACAAAAGAAAGTGACAGTTACATTTTAAAGTGCAGTTTTCTACTGATATTTTCTTTCAACAAATAATCTCTGAGTGTCTTTGGCGACATGTCGCAGCCTTTCGCGATACGGTTATTGCGCCAGTTGATATGACGATGACGATAAACAAAAACGCTATATTGTGCAGCCCTTGTTACTTTGTCCCTAAATAACCTCAGTGCACTCACTGGACCTACAGTTCTATCTCAGACACAGTGTGCCCAAAACACTGTAGGCCGATTGTCAGCATTGTCTAGTCTAAATAGGTCAATCTAATTATCTTTTGAGAAATGTAAAAAAAAAAACGCAAACAAAGGAATTTAATGATAAAAATTACTTTTCAGTCTCTTGAAAAGTACAGTACAAAGCGGAGTAAATCTTCATTTTTATTTAAAAATTATTTTTGTCTCTTGGCTCTGTTCTTATCAGCAGGGCATACATTTATTTTGTGTTGTTACATTATGAGCCTCTCATTCTGTGTGGGTAAATGACAAATTTCTTTGTTTTCAAAAAGGAATCAAATAATCTTTTTGTCCTGCTCTCACTGTATTAGTTAGGACTGCAACTAACGATTATTTTCATTTGTCGATTAATCTGTTGATTATTTTCTAGATTAATCGATTTGTTTGTTTGGTCTATAAAATGTCAGAAAATGGTCAAAAAAAGAAAGAAAATGTCTTGAGTGTTTCCCAAAGCCCAAGATGACGTGCTCAAATGTCTTGTTTGGTTCACAACTCAAAGATATTTAGTTTTTTGTCATAGAAGAGTAAATAAACTAGAAAATATTCAAATTTAAGAAGCTAGAATCAGAACTCTTTACTTTTTCTCATAAGAAATGACTCAAACCAATTAATCATTTATCAAAATAGTGTGCGATTAATTTAATAGTTGATAAGAAATTGATTAATCTTTGCAGCTCTAGTATTAATGCTATTACTGTCACATTCCCGTGGCTCCTTCATTACTGAGCCAGGGAAGCTGTTCACTTTCAGGCTTTTTGTTTAGGCAATACCCAGAATAGTCAGCTCCTCTGCAGGGTAGTCAGCCTTGCTGTTTTATAATTCCTTCTGGCGCAGTGCCATCAAAACGCACTAATGGAAGTTAACAGACTCCGTTGATGAGTCCCGGAACCAATCTCATAAAATGTTAAGCAATCTGTGCATATTTTCTCTGGTCATACGGTCTCTGGTCACTCAATGAACTATTTCCTGAGAATATCTCACGAACGCCTCGTTTACTAAATGTCCTCCATACATACCGCTGCTTTTCTCTTGTTCCTTGACGATAAACCATCACAAAGCACTGGAAGCAGCTTTATAGACCATCTAGTTCCTCTGACAAAGTATAGTCATTATTCCTGTTTAATTGTAGTAAAACAATTGTGGATTTATTTTGTTTTCATGTTTGCAACAGGAGCATTTGTATTAGTGTAGATCTTATGAATTAGTATCATAAAAATGATGTCGCACTAACACAAAAATCACTTCTGTGTAGGCAAATGGCAGTTGATTTGAATTGCAGAGAAATAGGAAATCGGCAAACTTGTATTTCTGTTGTCATATTCCACCGGAACTGTAACGTTTAAGGATATATATATATATATATATATATATATATATATATATATATATATATATATATATATATATATATATATATATATATATATATATATATATATATATATATATATATATATATATATATATATATATAGACCCTTTGCCCGTGACGTCACGCTCCACCCGCGCAAATTATGAACGCCATGACGGACGGCGGAAGAGCTATGCTGTAGATGGACGGCAAGCTAAACGTGTATGTTTTCGTTTGTGTTCTCACATTCAGAATCTGCAGAGTAATCCTCACCAACACAAGCATGTGTATGTATTGTCTTTCTGTTTTAAATGAGTGATAAATAAAATTATCCTCAACCAGCTAGCTAGCTGCCGTGCTAACCAGCTGTTCCTGCTAACAGGTCCAACCCGATGATGACCCACATTTCTAACATCGGTTATTCACTGACCTAGCTACATATCCAAAAAAGAAAGCCGTTCCCTTGATCATTTAACTTAACACACATACAAAAAATATTGGTTAAATTAAAGATGACCTGGCACGGAAACTAGCTTCAAAAAGGCCAAAAAACAAGTTAAATGCGGGTCTGCGGAGCTCCTACCCCGGCTAGCTGACGAGCTAGCTGCAGCTACTGCTCTTTGTGAGCACCTACCAGATGCCCTACCTCGACTGATAACGGCACGACAACTTGTTGTTCAATAGAAGAAGCCATAAATAGTTTATTTAGTGTTATGTATTTCAAACTGATTGAAACTATGAAACTTTCCGCTCGTCTACACACTGTTTAGCTTGTTATTGCCGGTGATTTTGCCGTTAATCATGGCGTCGTCACGTGGTCACATGTTTGCAAAGGATCTATAGTTAAACACGGTGGTCCAACCTATCTGACGTTTCTGCTGTGCTTATTTTCTGTACTGTGTTGCTTTGTTAGTGTCTTTGATAAACCAAATCTAGCGTTGCGAACAGCGACTTCTTACCGCCGGTCAGACTTACTGCTAGTTTGAGTGGTGTCATTTTTTCTTTTGTCTGTGACCCAACAGGTAAATTAGTGAAAGTGTTAAAATATGATATTATATAATTTTAGATGAATGAGATGTACATCCAGTGGTTCCTCGTCCCCGTTTGCTCAGCGCCGTTAGGGTGTATGTACAGGACGCAGGAGTTTTCTACCCGGTCGTTAGTTATTGTAAACAACAAACGTGATTGGGTCTATAGCGTCAGTCTCAGAGAGAACTTGTGGGATACATTGGCGCTAATGTCATCCGCCCCAGGACCTTCTGTTCAAATGAGCCCATACAAATAAAACCAGGACAAATGGTTCCGTTAACAAACTTACATTCGCCCACAGCAGTGAGGGAGGTTTGAAAAAATAAATAAAATATATATATTAGGGGGTGTGACGAGACACCCAGCCCACGAGATTGAGACAAGATTTTAACACTATTTTAAAGAAAACTTCAATGAAGAAATGAGACTGGAAAAATAGTCCTTTATTCAATCGATAGTCACAAAATGAAAAACGAGCACTGAAAGGTTTTGCCACAAACTTAAATGACTGGCTTCTCTCCTGTATAACAGTTAACACTGTTACTTAATCCGTATGGAGGAGTCTCTGAGAACCAAGGTTACAACATAACCAAGCCTTTTCTGGCAATAGTTGAGACCAGTTGTGTTGTACTTGAATTTGTCATTGTACAGTAGACAGAGAGAAATAAAGCTTCTTTTACTGTTGTTTCACATTGATTACGTTCTAAAGCACAAATATATTACCATCAAACACTCGGATGATTTTTGTGAAGACAGATGCTCTTTTCTCCTCCTCTGCATTTTATTAATTGCAGCAGTAAACAAGAAAGCAGGCTACTCTAGTATCGATTTATGACCATTATAGGACGAAGGGAAAACATTTCTCTTTGTTTAACATCAAAAGTAAAGTTTGGTTTTGCCCTCCGCTTTCCGACTCATTTAACAGAGAAGTCTGCGCGAGACAGCGCCACAGTGAACTGCATGCTGCAGACGCCTGTGTCTCGTCAGAGAGAGAGAGAGAGAGAGAGACTCTAACGTTGTAATGCTGGGTTTTACAGGCATCTTTTTTCATCCGCTATCACTCTGCAAAAGTAAACTCAGTCAGTCTTCGGTGAGCGGGGGGGGTTCTTCTATGCTAATTTCAAGGCTGCTGCTCTGCACTTGTGTTGTGTATTGATATCGCAAGACACTTTTTACTCTCATCACATTTCATCTTGCGAGATCTCATGGGGACAAGATCTCGTCACACTCCTAATGTATATATACTGTGTGTACACACATATATACACACACACACACAGTATGGTGACGATATGAGTTAGTTTCTTTAAACTTGCTGCTGTTAATCCATAGTGTGTCTAGAATCTGTTTGAGCCAGTTCAAGATAAAGCTTTAAAGGAATACTGTGAAACAAGCATGACCCTTCATTTTAGTTTAGACTAACCTCAGCAGAAATGAGAAACATTGCTTGCGTGCATGCACCTGAGATGGGTACTGCTTGAACCAGCTCGTAGCCCTGCTCTGCTGCTCTCCTCCCCCTCGCCTTCATCTCTCAGAGCTGGAGGCAGTCAGGCAGGACAGCCCCTGCCTCAGCATGTCGGGGCAGTGCACCCTGCACCCTGGGCCTGTTGCCTGGAGATAGGTGTTTTCCTAAGGGTGCTGTACCTCTTCACCTAGCAGTCATCCCCTGTTCTTTCCATGGAGGACCCTCAACTCTCTCTCTCTCCACTTGAAATGTTATTGAGAATTAATTTTCTTAGTGCTAGCAATACATCAAACCTGTTGATGCTAAGCACTCTTGTTAAAACTGTTTTAAATTGTGAGGTTTTATGGTTTGATCAAAGCTGTTGATTGATTTGAAATTGTGATCAGCAATGCTCCAGTTTCATTTTGTCTTATCATGACATTAAGAACGTGAAGTTTCTCACATACTGAAGGTAGTGCCAGAAACAACAATATCATCATAGCTCAAGGACGTTCCACACAAAGCATGTCAGTTACAGAAAAGCACTTTGAGTGAATTCTTGCACTAGCTCACAGTCTATATGAAAGGAAGTCAGCATATGAAAAAGTTGGACTCACTCTGATTGGATCCATATGTGAAGGCTTTCACAGAGCCAATGACCCATAAGCATTTCACTGGCTATGAAATCAGTTGATTTGGTCATTTGGCCCTCATTTTCATAGAAATATAAGGAATCAACAACTCCAGAATGGGTAGCTTTAAAGTGCTTTGCCTGTTGTGCATAAAGGGAAATATACAAGATGAATGTAAGCTAATGGATGAATAAATACACCATGTAAATTAAATGTGTATTCTTGCTATCTATTTCATAGCAAGAAAGGTTGCATCAGACATCATTTAACAGACAAAAAGCAAAGGTTTTTCTTTTCCTTCAAACTGAAAAAAAAAGACTGATCTCAAGATTCTCATCCCCTGGGCGTCTTGACAGTGTTGCATAATCATTGGAGTACATTATGTCTGTGTGACCCAGTCGCAGAGTATTTACTTTGTTAGGTCATTGGCTAACAAGAATGCTGGTAGACAGTCCAAGCTCTTACTGGGGGAGTTGGGCTTTCTAGAGGGGAAAGGCTGATGTAGTTCTCCCTTTGCTCAGTGCAGTGATAAATCTGCTTTTTGGTTCCACCCAAATGCTCTCTTCATCTCTTTGGCTGGAGGTGTTTTTCAATATACTTTTCTCTCAGAATGCCATGCAGGGTCAAATAATGCACAACTGTCTAACGTTGTTGGTTAAAACCGACCATAAAGACCATGAATTGATAGTGTGTAAATGCGCTTAGGAATAGTGGGGGGCTGATAGTGTTTCTAAATGCACTCACTCTTTAGCGTTCTCTAAATGCTCCTTATATGAATAGCTGGTTCCACTTACAGAATTTATTTTGTAAAAATACATTTAGCAAATGGCTTAGTTGAAGATCAGATGACTTAGAGCCTAAGTTCCACAAGCATAACATCACTGTTCAGATGAGATGTTTCAATTTCACTTAAGTTGTCATTCTGTGGCTGGTAATGCCACATAGGGGTTAGGAACTATTTCACCTTCACAGGGCTATTTGCAGCATCATGGTCTTTAGCTTGTCACTTTCATGGCATGCTTAGTTATATTTTCTAAGACCAAGAGTGATTAGTGCCATGTCAAACTATATTGTTATGATTACACAGCCTCTTTAAATTAGGAAGTTAAAAGAAAGATACTGAAACCTGCTGACTGCTGCGACTAGCCTTGTGATTGTTAACTTTGGGGCAAATGTTATATAAATCTGCCCTCATGATTAAAGCTTGACAAAAGCATTCTTGTGAAATGAGTCATATGTCCAATTATCCTTCACGATGGTTACGCGAAGGCTCTGCTGTGGACTTCAGTTCATGCAGATGTGTATTGCCTGCTTTTTACACTTTATGAAATCTTCCATCTATTGTATTTATGTACAGCTTTTCTCTACGTTATACTTAATACTTTGCTTAATATAAATATATTTCCTTCTCTTCACAGAGACCTGAGGTTCAACAAAATCAAGGATTTACAACCAGAGTCCTTCAGGCGATTAAAGAACCTCAACACACTGTAAGTCTTTGCTGCTCAGGATACATAATTGTGAACTTTAGACATATAGTATAATCTCTTTTTTGGTATGACATTGTTTTCTAAATAATATTTGAAGGTAATGGCATCCAGCTGGTAAGAACATTCAAGAAGACTACTACTGAAAATGAATCAAGCCCATTTCCTTAAAACAGCACTCTGCATAATGATTGTCACCTCCCAAGAAAGTGCTGTTTGTATCACACACACACGCACACACAAGCAAATTCTTGCTCTGTTCTGCTGTGGTTTCACACATGTAGGTCAGCTCGTAATCTATGAGGAATTTATTTTTCCACTTCCACCCACAGGGCTATTTGTCATATGTCCAGCCTGCTAGATGGTGCATTGCTAAGCTAATAAAGGAGACATGTTCCAAGTGTTTTTGTGTTTTTTTATGAGCAATGAGTTTTCTTGAAATTTTGAAGAAATGTGTCCATGCGTCAGCTTATGTAGCCATATCAGTATTTAGATTGTTCAGCTGACTGCAAGAATAAATCAAACACACAACCTCACCTTATTGAAATATTTGCAAACATGATTGAGTAAAAGCACTTTTTACGCTAAACGCATAACGCTAAAAGTGAAGATGTGTAGATCCAGTTATAAATCCATAGTTAATAAACATGAGAAAATGTGCATGGCATAGACATAGTGGTTTAGATCTAGTTTCAAAGTGAAGAAAAGTCCCTTAAGGCAGGAGAAAAGCCCAGCTTTTCCCAACAGACAGCCATGCAGACTGTTAAAGGCTTTATATCCTGAACAGCTCTTCATGGTTTCAGGCTGCAGTTCCACAGACTGAACAATAACACATCCTAATGTCTACCAGTCTTTGAACTACAGCGACATGTCCGTTGTACAGACAGAAATATGTCTGTAATGTCCATTGAAGGGGGGAGCCTTTTGTGTTCTCTCAAGTTAGCCTATGACAAAGTGTCACTCTTTAGATTTTTAATCAAAAGCTTGTAGGGTTTTTTTTTTTGTTCTGTTGAAAATTGTATAATTGTATGAGCATGCTGACCAGGTGACCTTAATAACTTACATTATACTGCAACTTCTGCAAACTCTACTTAGAATTAGCTCAGAACAAACTTACTGTCCATCTAGAGCTGAGCGAGATGGCCAAAAGCTTCTATTCCGTTATTGATCATTCCAGATCTCAATAACGATATATATCACAATATAGCATCATATAGCAAAGTTATCTGGTAAGTCAATAAATAAATAGTCTATATAAAATAACCACATGGTAAAGCCTATTTGTGTATACTATATTAAATACATTACAAATGAAAAGTACTATGTTTTCATTTAATTCAGAACTTTAGTGCAAAATGAACATAACGTGCAAATATAACGTAAAGTGTCGTCCAAATGACATAAATATTGCCGCTGTTTTTTTGACATTGCAATAGAAACAATATAGAAAAATATAACGATAGACATGTTTAGATTGTTTCGACGATGTCTTATGTCCTATGTCCATCTTGTAACCACAAAATAACCCCCGTTTTGTTTTCTTCACAGCCTCCTCAACAACAATCATATACGGAGGATACCCAGGGGAGCATTTGAAGACTTGGAAAACCTTAAATATCTGTAAGTTGCCCTTATGCCAACTTTGATTTGCTTTTGAGGTCAAATAATACATTTTGAGACGTGGCAGTATCTTTGTTCTGTCAGACTAAATAGGCAAAAGGTCACAGTTAAAGGAGTTTACTCTTTGTTCAGTCAACAGAAGAGGAAGCATGGTGAAACATGTTTTACACTTTTGTTGCAAAAAAACAAAAAAAAACAGACTTATTGACTGTTAATGTAGAAGACAGCTGATGTTGCTAGACTGCTGAGTCAGTGAAAATGTATCGGCGCAGTGTACGGAAAATGCATCAATGAAAAGTCTCCCTTTGTCTGATCCTCTGTACTTATGTGTCTGGAAGTTTTGACCTGGAGGCAGAGTTGAGAACAGATTTTTATGGCGTGTGTAGCCTCAAGGTTTTTTGTGGGATTGCTAGTTTGCTCCCTCTGTTAGTCACTTACATTATCATCCCACTGGAACTGTCAGTGCTCACGTGTTAGATATGGTCTGATTTCCCGACTTGGACCTCAGAGGACCTACGTACATGACTCTTAACATTGTGACAAAACCTGGAGCTAGTGAAGGGTATATTTAATTTGCTTTATATGATTTTGTTTGGTGAGATGTTTTGTACATTTTGAGACTGAAAATTATATTATGTATGTTGTTTCTGATTAGGCAAAGCTAGGTGCATGATGGCTGATAAAGTAAAATATTAATATAAATATTAGCAGATTAACTACTGATAAATGTCTGTGTCTTGGAAAACGTAGCGTGAAATACTGTTACATCACTACCCGGCTAATATCTTGGACAAGCACTGCACATTTGAGACAAGATCATATATATCAGCTCTGAGAGAGAGGGAAGGAAGAGGGGGTGAGGTAAATGGATGTACAGGCTTTTCTTTTTTTCTCTCTTCAGCTTACTGACACACAAACAAACACATTCCTGGCATACATCCTCACTCTTTGTGTTGTCATTAAATCCTGTAGCTATTTAGTAACTGTTTTAATTACAGTTCCCCTCTCACTTAAAAGCAGAGTTGATCTAAAGCCATTGCCTAACCTTTGTGATTAGGGCACACACGGTATCCCCCCACCCTTCTCCCTTCCCGCTGATTCAGTGTTCTGTAGCTGGGGGCTAGATTGTATCTTCCATCTCACCTCTTCACTTCCTTTGGAACCCCAGTAAAGTCCACTCCCTGTCCTCTTTCATGTCCTCCAAACCTAATGGTCTGGCCAGCTGTCTAGTCAGCAGCCTCCGTCTCTCCCACGACCACCTCCATAAACAAATCAAACAGAGGTCAACACACCTCTTTGTGGGAACTGTTCACTGTTTATTTGATCTTTTCCTAAATATTCAGTTGCATAGTATCCATCTGTAATCCATCAGTGTATTTATATACATTAATGTAGGTTTCCTTTGGTACATACTGCATCTTTCCTTAGTATGTATGTATAGTTTCTGTTTTTGTGAATGTTAACATAGATCATTAAATGAAGTAATCAGCAGCAGTCAGGGAAAATCCTCCTGGGTCTTAAACCAAAAACAGTGAGGAAGAAAGTGAGTTTTTTAATTGTTTCTACAATGCATATTTTGTAGTTAAAGGCAGGCTGTGCACACGGTCGACTTTTTGAGGCGTAATACCACTAAAGGTTATCTGGTCATCATTAAAGTGAGGCCCTTTGAGATTTTAGCACACAACTTCCAAATCCAGTTTCCCATCTAAATCCCACACGCAAAGCTCGTGGACACACACACAAGGCTGCAGTCTTCTGTGTTTCACATTCATTCACAGGCACCTGCAGACGTTTCTCAAATGTAAAGCAAAAAATGTAAGGCAGTTAGCTGTTTACATGGTATTGAAACAATACGTCTGGATACTCCAGTGTCACTGAAGTAAACACATTACACTTAATAAGCCTAGCTTTCTTTACCATCATCAGTTTGTACAGAACAGCTCTGCATGGAAATATAATAATATAAGTTTTGGTTTGGTCATTTCCTAGTAGGTCATTTAAAACATGTATGAAGGCAGTGTCCTTTCTCCATGAATGTCACTTTCTTATTTGTGGATTTTAGCTCGATTTTGTTTAACCATTTATCATATTGCATATGATAAAGTTGTTTATTTTGGTAAAAACCTTTCATCTTCCATGGTAAGAAACCTGATAGCATTTACACAGACAGGTTATAGCAGCGAGAAAGGCATGCAATGATGGAAAGAGGATGTTTATTTTTCCATACATTGCGTCACTTGTGCTGTGGGGAGATCTGTATCTCTCATCATGAGTGCAATGGTGGAAAGTGAAATAGAGAGATGGGAGATGAAAAGAGAGACAACTTTAAGCCATTGCTTTTCTAGTATTACATTTCTTTAAGATGTATTATGGAGGGAAAACATGCACACGTCAAGTGTATTTGTCTTTCAGTGTGCTAAAATACCATGTTGATCATGTACAAGCTGCATATTGCTTCATTCTTTTTCCAGTTCAAAGACATGGAGAAAAGATTTGACCCACAAGGAATCTGTGATGTCATTTTTATTGTTTGTACATTGATGACCGATGATGACTAATGATTGTTATTTGATGCACAGACCATGTTAATAGCTATAGATTTTTCTATCTTTGATTTTGTAATGTTAACCTATACAATCAGATATTAGGACTTATTAACTGAATGTAATATATTCCACGAGTGATGTAGAGTATAGAGATTTTATTTTTCTGGTAAAAGTCCTAATGAGTGTTAAATTCCTTTATTGTTGCCTATATTGACTTAAATACAGTGTGATGTTTGACACATTTTACTGTAATTATGAACACCAAATACGATGATCTGTAAAATATTCCTTCACAGACTGCACTGTGCACTGTTTTGGGAATATAGTGTATGCTCAATTTCTGCTTAGTGAAGCACATCTGTGTCAAAATAATGTAGATGAGAAACACTTGAAATGCAACAATAGGTGTTCTACATTTAGCTCAGAAATACATTCTTATCTTAAGTTTTATTTGTGCAGTGTGACTGATATTCTATAAAACTGTTCCGAATGCTAGCTTTCAGAAAAGAGTCTCTTCCGCCCATAGCTACAACTACTGATGTCCATGAAGCAGGGTAGTGAAGTGTATACTTCACTAAATAAATGTATGTCTAGTAGGAGCACAACATGCATATCATTTTTAAATGGCAACTTAACAATCGTTATTTGATCAGATCCTCTCTACGTTCTCTTATAATAACAAGAAAGAATTCAGATGATCCTGTGTGAGTGTGCGTGTGTTACTAATGTGACTGATTATCTCTCCTTTCAGCTATTTGTACAAGAATGAAATCCAATCAATTGACAGACAAGCATTTAAGGGGCTTGTCTCTCTTGAGCAACTGTAAGTGACCAACTTCCTCGTCCATCTTTTTCTTCTGCTCGACCAACTGCTCCTCTTCCTCCTCCCACCTACTGTCTGTCCGTCTGTAAAACACCTCTACCCCCCTTCCTGAGAGATCGCTATAAACAATTCATGAAGCCTAGTAAAGTCTACATGGTCACAAGTGATTTTTAAGATAAGTCATATCATACAATAGTGACAGGCATGTCACAGATTTTGGTATCATTTTTTTTTTTTTTGCTGTTTTTATGCTGTATGACATGACTGTGTAGGCCTTACACAGGTGTCATGATAGCTCTGTTCATATAGTTTCAATTCACAGTGACACCTTCCACTTCCAGCCCCTACATGCGCCCCTCTATCCACTTTCCCACCGCCACCATGCATGCCGTGTGTGCACCCACCCTTGTATGCCGCGCTGACCCTCTCTGACCCTTTTGCATGAGTCGCATGTGTTGTGGTCATGACAGCAGATATTAGTCACCCTCATGCAAAGCTTGAAGCATTATATCTAGGCTTTTGCCGCTAGTAGTGCTAGCAGTGTTGTGCTGGAGTCAGAGCTTCTGCTTTAGAGCAAAGCTTGACCTGCACTGCGTCTCTCCTGCTACTGCAGAAACTACTCTTCTGCTCCAATTTGCTCCAAGTGTTGTGCGCAACCTTTTTAACCAATTTTTAACTGATGTTATAAATATGAATTGTTTGAACTTTGTCTGACACTGTCAGTAGAAATGATCCCTGTAGTGTGTCATTATCAAAACCAAAATGGCCGATAGGCACTTTTTCTTTAGCAAATTGAGCTTTCTGTAGTCTTGGAGGAGACTACAGAAAGCTGTTAATACTAACCGCATTAACAGAAAACAAATCGCCACTGCAAGTAAGCGATTTGTAAGTAAGTAAAACCAATTTCATCATCAGGCCCCAGCTGATGGCAGCTGTTCTGAGTTTTGTTACAATAATAAAGGGTTTAATATGTGGGTGACAAGTTCTGAGCTAGATTGCATATACTAATAGTTCTTCTGCATCCCCGCTGGGCAACAGAAGCCTGAAGTCACATGCTTCTTTGGGAGGAATAAACTGTTTCAAAGACCTATGCACTTACAGTACATTCATATATGACCCACCACCACTCATATGATGCTGTTTTATCAGCATGCCAGTGGGTTTTGTTAGGGAGCATAGGAGGATCACACAGGAACACAGCAACATGATCACAACAACATGAATGCAAAGTAGTCTAGTCCTCTATAATACAGTTAAGACCACGGCTGATTGATTCCATGTCATCTCTTTCTAAACTTGTAACAGCTATTCTGGATCAATAGTGTTGAAAGTGAAACGATATACCTGGTGTGGGACGCTGATTCATTCTAGAGGGGAATTAAATTAATTTACTGCTGTCTTCATTAAACCTTCTGTCTTTCGCTTGTCTGGACTATGTTGAGTTTTTCTGTTCTGGCTCCTCTAACACATATTCTAGGCCAGTGGTTCTCAAGCTTTTTTCAATAATGTACCCCATTTGAATTGTGTTTTTAAGCCAAGTACCCCCTGACCAGCGCTAGATTTACCAAAACAGCAGCCATGTAACTGAAAAACATTTAAATTCTGATGGAAAAAAGGCGACAAAAACTTTTTTTATAAAACATAAAAACTTGGAAAAGGTCGGTAGAAGTAAGTAAGGCAAGAATAGGTGGAAAATAGTATCAAAAACTTAGAAAACAGCGACAAAAACTTTGACAAAAAAGATCGTATAAAACGGGAAGGAAGGAAGCAAGGCAAGAACAGGTCGAAAATGGTGACAAAAAGCAACAAAAACTTACATGCTGCTCACATACCCCCTGCAGTCCTCCAAAGTACCCCTTAGGGTACACGTACCCCCATTTGAGAAACACTGTTCTAGGCAACACCAAAATGCATAATGTTGGATGTCCAGTAAAGCTTGTAAAAATACAGCAAAGAATCAACAGTTGAGATATACTTACAGACAAAACTAAAATTGATTTTCTTGTGCGGAAGACATCTAGAGGAATATTGCCTTTGATTTTACATTCTATGCTGCTTTAGTCTTTCTGTGCCTGTCTGTTTTGCTGCTGCAGTAGCTTGGGCTGTTGCTTTCACTGTCTAAACAAGCATTTACCCAACAGGTACCTGGGTATCAGTTCATTCAACCATCACTTGGATTTAATTTCACTAACCTTTTATTTGTTAGCATATGGTTTGATTTATGTTTTCTCAGCTCAAAGGCTTTTGGGAGCATACATTATCTTTGCATTCCTTGAGATAATCATTGTACTGTGGGAAATCTCATTTAAAACTCAGTTTGTAGCCATATATTTTCAGACCCTCTATATCAAATGTCTAAGATGAATTCCTGATGTGCAAATTCCTCCACTCTGTCTGCATTCATCTAGAGCTAGATGTCTCCTTATCTATAACTGTTAGTTCAGTAATTTGAAGTTGCAGGGATGGACAGGTGAACAGGGATGACTAGGAAACACTTGAGTGTTCTCATTTACCCACCTCTTAGGGATTATTAGGACAGCAACATTATATTTAGTCAGACAGGGAGCCCTAATCCAGTTTTACTGTGCTTTGTCTACACTTTGTTCTTCTCCAGGTACCTGCACTTCAACAACATTGAGTCTTTGGAACCAGAATCATTCACTCATCTACCAAAGCTGGAACGACTGTAAGTTCATCCTATCTGACCTTTCGCCAAAGATTCTAAAAATGTACACAGTTCACACAATCCTTAAAAAAATGTTCTCAGGAGGAAAAAGCACATTCCAATTTAAATGCTCACATAAATGGATTAATAAATCCAAAAATGCAACTGGATTCACTAGGGAACTTGAAAAAAGCAGAAAGCAATAACCAGCATGATGTACTTGGAATGAAATTAAGTGTCAACTCACCCAGGTCCAGACTTTGCTTAGCAGGACATTGGAGCGACATACTGCAGCAAAATGTCAGCTGCAGTATAAAATCAGTACAGCCAAATGCCTCCTAACAACTCCTTGTTTAGTTAAGAGATTGGTTTGTCGTTGCTTCCAACAATAATAAAGTAATGATAGCAGATTCTAGGAGTTGATCCCTGACTTATATCTAGTTCCCATGGGGCTAATTGTATTTGTCCTGTAAGAGCTGTAAGATAATGCATGGGTTCTTTTCCCTCTGTTGTTTATTTGTTAAACCGACAACTCTAGTTCAGTTGTTTAGCAGACCTATGTCAGGAAATGTATCGGGTTTGCATTTTTTGCTAATTCTACTGATCCGAAAATGACTCATTGTCGGTCAGAGAAAAAGAAACTAGGGGAACTGAATGAGATCACAACACAAAGTCCTGGACTGAGGATTGAGAACACATCTTGGCCTCATTAAACACAGAGCTGAGCTAGTTGCAACCACAGATAGGAATGTCACTCTGAACATGGTGTTTATCTTAGATCACTGATTATATATTGGAGTAATATGTACAGTATCGTAGGGCTGGGCGATGTGGAGAAAATCAGATATCACGATATTCTTGACCAAATACCTCTATTGATATTGCGGCGATATTCTAGGGTTGACAATTGGTGCTTTAACAAAATATCTTCACACTTAGATTTTAGATAAATAATCACAGTAATGTGGACATAATGTCTAAGTGGGTAAAGGCAAATAATAGAACAGCTAGAACAGTCTGGTAAGTTCAGAAAAATACATCACTTTACTGTAATGCAGCCTTTAAAAGCAGTAAAAGACAACCCTTATGCCATATTACGATATCCAAAATCTAAGACGATATCTAGTCTCATATCCCGATATCGATATATCGCCCAGCCCTACAGTATCGTAATATTGTAACCGGTTACTCCAACTCTTTGGGATAGTTGTAATTTAACTTCAATTATCCTTATTTACTACATGTAGAGTTGTCCCGTGAAATCTGTATAAGGTTATCTTAAAGGTGCAGTAGGTAAGCCTCATAAAACTAACTTTCTGTCATATTTGCTGAAACTGACCCTATGTTCCAGTAGAAGTACATGAAGCAGGTCATTTAAAAAATAATCTAGCTCCTCTGGCACAACTACAGCCTGTAGTGTGATTTGCAAAAATCCACAGCTCCCTGTTCAGATGCACCAATCAGGGCCAGGTCTAACTGTGTGTCAATCACTGCTCATGCACACGCATTCATTCTCCCTTGTGGAGGGAGGGGCTTAGGAGAATGTTTTTGGCTTTAGCAGAAAGGGGGGAGGGACTGAGAAGTTGTTGATGTTCAAATTCTTTTGGCTAAGTCCTGGATCTTCGCAATCCTACCTAAAACATCCTTAATGTGACAACTTCATATTCATTTTAATAGTGGTATTAATATTGTTGTTCCTGACCACTATAATACATAACGAGATGGATTAAATTGTTTTAATGTCTGTTAACATTTTTTATCCTCTGTTAATAAACAATCGGCTACATTTGTCAATTAATTAAAGCTGTGGTTCTCTTGCACACAGACAGCTATAATGTTTTATATGTAGCCTACAAGGGCTCTTGATATGAACCTTCTTGACAATGTGCAGATGTGAGGTCGCCTTGGCTTCTAAAACTCTCCACCAGATGTCTAAGGGTTGAAGAAAGTTCTGTTAAATTCCTCTTTCATTGTCCCTGTTTATGGGCCAGAGGCTGCCCAGCATATCCATACTTCCAAGTCACCGGAGAGGGAAAGTAGTAGTAGAGACACCTGCAAAACATGGGGGAAAGGGGAGGGAAGGAATTCCCAAATGCACACTCTTGTTGGCTTTTTGGGGAATATCTCCATGGTCACGGTCAAAGCAGTCACTTTGGCAAAGTGACCAGCGAGCATATCTGTAGATCGGTTCCTACAGATTGGGGTAGAAGATGAAGAACTGCATCAAGATTATCTTGATTTAGTCATTTAAGAATGAATAGTTTTAGGGGATTTTTTGAGGGGTGGAGCTTTGCATAAAAAGGAAACTGTTGACTGTTTTTAGCTAAGGAGTCTCCAGTTGAGTGGTCACAGCATGTCTGGGAAGATGATCATGTTTTATTCCCATTTGGAAAATGAAATATGTTAACAAAAGGCACATATTTAACTCCACTATAATTAGTTTGGTAAATTCATTAAAAAAAAATTATGAAAACTGATTCATACATTCAAAGTTCCTCATGAGTAAAACCATTGATGGACATAAATGTACTCTTTCAAACCAGCTATATACAGTGATAAATCATTTTATAGTTTTTCTCTCTCTCACTCAGGTTTTTGCACAACAACAGAATCACCCACCTAGTCCCGGGAACCTTCTCTCATCTTCAGGCCATGAAGCGATTGTAAGTGGAAAAGTCCCTAACAACCACTGAAACAGCTGTTTCACCAGAATGCATGTCTCTATCAATTTCTGTAGCTTACTCCCATGATACCTAGTATCAAGTGGGGCCTGTTGTCAGTTACATGCCATGTAGCCACATTACACTGTTCTCACGCTTCTTTGGCTGCAAGGTTGTTTCTATCACATGGCTCACAGCCCAGTCCTCCCCATAGTTTTGCTATTCTCTGTTTGACTCAGCTGCAGAGGAGATTTGAAGGGACTGTGGCGTAGGATATGATGAGGAAAGCAAATAAAATTAAATCCTAATATCCATCTTGCACAAAGGATGCTAATTGCCTCTGAAATATGAGAATGTGGGTTCTTACAAATGAGGACAGCTATCTATAATACAGCTTCAAACTCCAACCTCCTCCAGCCAACACACGGTGAAACACAATCAACAGTTTGGCCTCATCCCATTGCTTTCTCCCCTCTTTTCTCTGCCATGATTGACCGTCTAAGTATTTGTTGCATCCCAGGCCAGTGCTTTAAAAGCGATACTAAGAGAAACTGCAGTAGACTCGCATTGACTCTGATCATGGCATTTAGTGTTGGAGGATATATAAATGATCACTTAGACCCTGAAAGCACAAGTGTGACTAAACATAGTTTTTTCATAACACACTTTATCAAATGAAGCTTCACAAATGTAAACCTTGCCAGTTACATTTTCTGAAAATGTCATGGATAATGGACACATTGTGGTAGAACTAAAAGCTGGATGAGTTACCAGAAGAGGAGGCCAAGCAGAGAGAGAGTTTCCCACGGCACGAGGAGAGTTTCTTCCAATATGGCCCTGCTGAGCCCCACTGTTTGGCCTGAACTGGGCCTGGCTATGCCAGATCAGTTTTAGTTAATAAACTGCCAGAGAGGATTTACACTGCTGCATGCACAACTCCACAGCCACAGTATGCTTTATGGATCGACTACATGCCCATTTCTCACTTGCTATGTGTATGTGTGTCTGTGCATGTTGTCTGTGTGTTCAGGCGACTGGATTCCAATACATTAAACTGTGACTGTGAGCTGCTGTGGCTGGCTGACCTGCTGAAGCAGTATGCTGAGTCGGGCAATGCCCAGGCTGCTGCTACCTGTGATTACCCCAGCCGCCTGCAGGGCAGATCAGTGGCAACACTCACCGCTGAGGAGCTCAACTGTGGTATGGAAAAAATAACCTAACTTCCCACAGAGCATGACAATACCGGAATATCATGACATTTTCGTTGGCACATTTGAAACAGGGACAGTCATATTATAGTGTATTCTGTATTGGAAGTTAGACTGATTATCGCTGTGGAACTTTAATGTGCTGCAACATTAATGGAAAGCATTCTGACTTGGTTATTGAATGCCTGCTTATTGAAATGTAGTTTTAAATTGGGGCAACTTTTAAAATTGAGAGGAACACACATCTCGGCAAGCATACATGAATCCATACACACATGGTTGCATAGGAGCATGCATGTGGTTTCCATGTTCCTATTTCTATACACACTCTCCTAACTTAAACCACATCTCAGTCCACATACAAACCTACAGCCTTCCTGCCAGCAAATACCAGGTGTGCATAGTCACCCTGTCTCACATGTACACCCACAGACGCAGGTGTATCCTCTCCTTGTGTCTGAGATCTGCAGGCACCCAGCTGTTTTACTCTCCATACACCACCAGTTGTGTCTCTAGAGATCAGAGGTCTGGTCAGCATCAGCTTTAATGGCCAAGAAAGCGTATAAAGGCTACACGTCCAAGGAATTTGATTCCGATTTTTTTTGTTTCTCTCAATGTACTTAAACAGAAATAGAAAGATACAGCTAAAAACAAGGACAACAAAGGTAAACCTAAACATTTGACTACTATAAACATTTGTCTATTATGTACAATAGACGTGTGTGTGTGTGTGTGTGTGTATGTGTGTGTATATATATCTATATACACACACACATATATATATATATATATATATATATATGTGTGTGTGTGTGTGTGTGTGTGTGTGTGTATATATATGATTTAATATGCAGTGTGGAAAGGCAAATCCAAATCATTCCAGAATTTCAGTTAGTATGATCTGATTGCTGATCTACTATTTGTTCCGTACCAAAAATATTTAAAAACTCAAGTAACCAGCTAACTTGAATATTATCATGATTCTTGATGATTGAAATCCTTAGGTCTTGTTCTTGTTGGGTCTGAATGTTGAAATTAGAGAAGTGAATCATCTAGGTTGATGATCTGAGGCCAAAGACCTGAATTGTTTGTCAGTCTCATAATTATAGTCTTAAAGTATTTATTGGGTATCTTCATTGAGCAATGTTCGTTAATGTTCAATTTGTATCTCCCTCTAAAGTCATCAAATAATAAAATCTCACTTTCTATGATTTGTGAGATTTGTGCTGCTGCCAGACATACAGTAGTTTGACAGAAGATATCCTGCAGCTTTGTAGGCTGTATTGTGCCATGTTGTGTAGGATGCTATGTCAGTTCTTACGAACTTTTTATATATAATATCACATGAGAACTTAATAGTGCCATTATGTAGCTTTGTGTTTGGGACATGCTGATACCACAGTGAGGAAAATGTAATCAAATTGTTACTGTTCTTTACAAGGTACTCCAGCCAATCCTAACTACCTTTGCTTCCATTCCTCTTATAGCCCCAGATCAGAGGATACCTGGCATTAAATGCAAAATAATACAAATATTTATCTGGTCCTAGACCCCCTATATCTCTTGGCAATTATTTATTTATTTTATTATGTTATTTGTCAAAATCAAATGTACTCTAAAGAAGCATGGGAAAAACAAACATGACACACAAAGACAAAATTACATTCCCACTGCAATGCAGATTAGCAATTACTTTTAATAAGATGAATAATTATATGTTTAACAGATAGACTTTGGGTGGAGTATCACTTGCAAGCCAAAGGGAATTATGCTTAAGAACAGGTTTAAATTTAACACTGCAAGTAGAAAAGAGAGTCCACATTTCACTGTAAGTCTGTACGGCAGATTTTCAACCGTTAACAGGCGGTTTAAGCTCCTGCAGTAAATCCAACTGTCTTAGCTCTGCGTTTCCTCCAGCTCCCAGTGAATGCGGTAGTCTGAACCAGGCAGGCAGGTTAGTTGGCAACTGACTGTAACCCAACCACATTTAAATCTCAGCAGCTAATTTGATTGCACCAACTTGCCCATTCTTGCTAAATGTTACCCCCTCCACTTCATCTGTCTACATAGCAAGGCAGCAGAGTAAGAATGTCTGCTTGATGGAACATGATGGAAGCCATTCCACACCTCCCTCCCTCCCTCCTTGTTCTCCCTCTTCCCCCTGTAAATGAGGTGGAACAATGCACGGCGGGTTGAGCAGCTGTCACAACAGCCGTCCGTCTTGAGATGAAGTGCCACCTCCCTGCATAAGTGGTATCTGATGAGCCAGGCTTGCCTCCTCATTAGACCACGATGGAGGCCGGTTACCACAAACCGGATTTCCAACTGCAATTACAACCCCCAGTGTTAATGTGGAGCAATTTAGTGGTAAGAGGAGAGATGGGTTGATATTCTTCGTCTGAATTTCAGAAGCTTCTTATGAGTTTAGGTTTGGTTTACCTGCTGCTGTACACAGAAACAATCCATGGGATGGAGATATATCTATGTTAGCATATTAGAGAGAACCGCTTGAAAGAGTGTCTGTTCTGAAATGTCTGCCATATGTACAGTGAGTGTGTAGGGCAGGGGCCACAGAGAGATCATGTGCTGCATGTTGACGGGTGAGTGTGGGAGCTTTACGTTCTATTGGGGTAGAAGTTATTGTAATGTGTGTAAGATATTTTATAGGAACAATGGCCCTCGTTTATCAACCTAACATAGAAACCAGCGCAGATATGAACGCAGAAATCATCTTACAACAGGCTTCACGTGTGATTCATGAAACGTTCGTATCACACCAATCAGAGCGTAAGACTGGTCGTACAATGCAGCGGCTGGAAACGATCGTAATTGAAATATCACGCCCCAATATATTCTCGCTTTTGAGGCCTCGCCCCTACAATTTACGACATGGCGAGACGTAATCCGGCTAAGAAGCAGCACTTTTCAGAGGTGGAGATTGGAACCCTGATATTGCAGGTTCATTTGCACTAACGTGTGTACTATTTGGCAGCCTGAAAACTGGTATTAAAGGCTGTATGGAATGGAAAAAGATCACTGATGCAGTCAACAGTGTTGCCGTGGTAAATCGGACTCCAGCTGAAGTTTATTTAATTTATACATCCTTGACATATGTATGCCACAGTCCTAAAAGTAATATACAGGTTTATATTGCAATCTCTTAGGCCTACATTTACCTATATTTAAATAAACACACAGTAGCGGAGTTTATGCAGTGTCTTTTATTTTACTCATATTTTTTTTCATGAGTCAGAGCCAGGCAACAGCTGTGAGGGAGAGCGGGTGTCCTCCGCCCCCCCGTGCTGGACCACCACCCTGTCTCCTGACAGCAGAGGGGCTGGAAAAACAAGCTGAAATATTTCAATAGCAGAAATAAATCATTCACTTGTGGCCATCAACACTTTAAAAGAGAAACGAACACCTGAAGAATAAATAAAAATGTTGTCCATCATCATGTTTCCTGTATTGAATATCATTGCCAAACATAACACTATACCTTTTTAAAAGCGAGGAATAATATCCTGTCTCATTCATATAGCCCCAGTTGGGGCTGTGCTGGACACTGCTCTCTGGGCATCGGGTCATCTGGCTCCATCTCTACATTTATGGCACCCTGTTTTCCTGCTCGATGTTGTGCAGAATCCCACAGGCTAAACAATGTTGCAGACTTAGGGTCCCCCCCGCTGATGCAAGACAGAGCCATCTGCCCTTAATCAATCCGATGGAGCGCTCCACCATGGCCCGTGCACGTACGTGTGCACTGTTGTACCGGCGCATAGAGGTCCTCTAAAAGAGCCAGATCTGCCATTGCTGATAAGTGATCAACTGATGACTTCTCCTGTTAAACTGATTATATGCTGCACCGCAAGTCCACACTGACTCGAAAACTTGCATACACAAGTTCAGACCAGACAAACGGACACATAAATAAATAGACATGCATGTAAACCTGTGTAATTATGTGGCCTTTTCCTCCAGAGGTACCCAGGATCACCTCAGAGCCCCAGGATGTCGATGTTACATCAGGAAACACTGTCTACTTCACCTGTAGGGCTGAAGGCAACCCCAAACCACAGATCATCTGGCTCAGGAACAAGTAAGACACGTAATGTTATAGCCATGCTAAGTAACCCAATACTTTACTAGTTCCAGTTGAAAGATTGGTTAAACTTTCTATGAAGCCTGTCTCTATAATGCATTATAAACAGTTATGTGTGATAATCTGCTTATAATGCTCTATAAGTATAAGTCCAACTCTCTAAACATGCAGGCAACATGATGCAGCACACACAACTAGCAACATTAGCATCACACAGCTAGCTAGCTTACCGAGATAGATTGAAGAGGAAAACGGGACTTTCCAAGATTCCAGTTGCTTCCACTTTAGTTTCCTTCTGCTTTTAATAATTTGATTTCGTTTTACCACCTCTCATTTTAATGCTAACTGTCAAGTTCTTGCTGCTAATAATCTGTTTTCTTTGCTCCACTTGCTGTCTTACAAGCACATGTCCTCTCTCACGCAATCATGAAGGTGCATCATGATATGTCAACCAAATACAGCTAGAGGGCGGGACTTGACCAGCGTATCTCTCTGAGTGGCTGATGCTTCTCCACCCGTTCAGATAAACAAAGCAACGCATAAATACATGGGCTATTTTAACCATTTTCTGTTACTCAGTTGCACCAAATTGATTGTAAATATAAAGCTACATGGTATGGCATGGTATTACAACCATGAGAAAAACACTTTGATCCTTGCAAAAAACCGGGGAAGTAGAAATGGTTACAGGTATAATTTATATTTTGAGTAAACTGAGTCTTTACATTACATTAGTGAAATGTCGATCATTCAGTTGTTCTTTACCAAAAAGTTGTTTCAAATTGCAGCACTCAATTTCAGTTTTGACCACTTAAACATATAAATACATTTTACAAATTGTTCTTCTTGCATTGATTTAAAAAAAAAAAAGTCACTTTACTTAAAGCAAACAATGACCACTTATAGTGACTTATAATCACATTTATAATGTCGTATAGCAGTGATTATTATGCATTATAAAATGATGACGTATTAAATTATGAGAATTATAATACACTATGATCCTGCAAAAAATATGGTAGTTGGGGAGTCATGAGCAATTATAGACGATAATGATACTTAACCTTGTAAGTCATTATAAAATAGTTTATAATGTGTTATATTGTTATCAAGCATTATAATTATTCACAAGTGCTTATAACTATACTTATACATTGCTTATATTCATTTATATCAATATTTATGTTTTTATAAGTGTTTTATGTATGTGCAACTTGATCACCCAAATTTCCCTTTCAGTTTACCTTGACCTTGATTATGAACTCATTATAAATGTGTTCATAATGCATTATAGACACAAAGTAACCAGCAATTATAGAGTATTATAATATTTGACCTTATGTCATTATTAACATATTTTATGTGTTATGATTATAGTTATAAAGCATTATGATTATTCGTAAGTGCTTATAACTATACTTATAGAGCGTTATAAGCAGATTATAACACATAACTGTGTTTATAATACATTATAGAGACAGGCTTAATAGAAAGTGTTACCGAAAGGTTGATTTGATGTTTGTGTTTAGGTCCCATCACGTTTCAAATAAATGAACAAAAGTAACCAAGTTCTGACATTGCCATGTGAATAGGCTGTATACGTATACTGATTTAGGTTTAATTGGTTGTGATGTGTATCTCTGTGCACTCCTGACAGCAATGCTCTAAACATGCGTGATGATAGTCGTCTGAACCTGCTGGAAGACGGGACGCTAATGATTCAGGACACCAGGGAGACAGACCAGGGAGTCTACCAATGCATGGCCAAAAACGTGGCCGGGGAGGTCAAGACTTCACAGGTCACGCTGCGATATTTTGGAGCCCCCTGTAAGTAGCTGCTTTTAATCTCAACCTCTGCTCATCACAGGCAACCTGTGAACTACTAAAGATGCAGTGTGCAATATTTCATGCAGAAAGCTCAGTCATATCGATGTCCAGGCTAATTTACCTACATTGCAGACTGACCTGGAAAATCCAGAGTTGGGGCACTCTCTGGTGAAAGGTGAACCTCAAACAAAAAAACAGTTATTTCACCATCTCCACTCTTACCTCCACTCAGACAGAATTTGTCCAATCCTATTTTAATCTGCACTTGTTACCTTCATGTATTTATATTGTTTTGTTGGGTTGGAAAAGACTGGTGACATTTACAGTTTGAAGAACATGATGAGGCTTCCTGAATGAGTTCTCCTGGTTTACCTTGATGTCATTGTGCATGATACGGTACAACTAGTGGTTTACCATGTGCATGAGATCACATATGTGCGTAGAAACATGATATGAGCAAGGTGTCTGCACTGTGAGTAGCACCTTGGTTACCCTCAGAGTTCAGCAGGTCATATAACTGGGATGTCTCAATGAGCTGTGAGCAAAGCCCACTGCCTTTCATGTAAAACTTTCCTCCGTCATATACACACACACATATATATATATATATATATATATATATATATACACATACAAGTACAAGTACGTTATTTCCTCTATCTCTGTTGCTCTTTCTCTAGCTTCTGACTGCCAGACATGCATACACACTTAAATAGTACTCACACATCAATCAGTCATAGTCCCAATAGCTGTCGCTGTGGGAGATTTACACTGCTTTTGCAAGATGACCCAAGGGTCATTGCCGAGGTGACGGATGGCCCTAGTGACGACCCCTTGTTAAGGTAAAGTTTCTGAGAGCAGATGTTGTGCATTTCCTGTCTCTGCGTGATTGTAAACACCAGGCCTCTCGCTGGTAAATATTTCCTCTGAAATGGTGAGCAGTGTTTGCAAATGTCTCTGCTTTAGAGGCTCGGACATGCCGTAGTAGTGTGGACGCGAGGCGTAAATGTTGCAAAAGATTGTTGTTTTTAATCATAAACAGATAAGTGTGGATGTAGCCTCAATTAACTCAAACCAGAGACCCAGATGACAAATGTTATCACCTCTGACCAAATTAATCTAACCCCATTCTCACATTCTCCCCTCCCCCCTCCCACTGCTCCTCTAGCTCGGCCAAGTTTTGTGATCCAGCCTCAAAACACTGAGGTGCTGGTGGGAGAGAGTGTGACCCTGGAGTGTAGTGCCACAGGCCAACCGCAGCCCCGGGTCTCTTGGACAAAGGGCGATCGGACACCCCTGCCCAGCGACGCTCGCATCAACATCACCCCCTCCGGAGGGCTTTATATCCAGAACGTGGACCAGGCTGATGGGGGACAGTATACCTGTTTTGCCTCCAATAATGTTGATACCATACACGCTACAGCGTATATCATTGTACAAGGTAGGAATCAGAATTCCTTTTTCTCTGTTAGGTAAACTGACTTAGGCATTGGATTTATTAATAAATAAGACAGATTTCGTCTGAATTGCTTTTGGGTGATTTTCTCATCATAAAAATGTGTTAGCATTCCTTGAAAGCACTGCTGTTAAAAATTTGAATCTTGTCATTGCTTGTAATAGCTTCCTGCGTTTTTGATCATGCATCTCGTGTATTCAGCATGGTGTCTTTACTGTCCTTCAAATGTTTTAGCACACTGTAACTGGGGACTCATTAGAAGCCATTTGAAATCTAAATGGATTTATTCATATAACAATGCATTTCACAGATTAGAATCTGATACACAATTAGGCAAATGATTTTACTGCTATTATCCTGATTCTTCTGAGACATCAGGACCTGTAATCTCACATGAGGTAATCCAATACAAAGTTAATTTAATAAAAACAAGACTTACTGCTCAACCGGCACTGTCTCACCATACTGGAAGTCTCCATGCCACACAAATTAAATACAGTTATTCTTGCTCTTAAGGGCACTTGTTCCAGATCTTGCAGATGTCAGTTCCCAAGTGTCTAAATGTGTCTCAATCATTTTGAGATTTGACATCGACAAAATCAATCTTTATATTGCTCACATTACTAGTTAGGTTTTCTCTAACTGACTTATCCCCTGGACGTACTATATCTTCAGCTGTAATTGTTGGGAATCCGAGGTCTAATAGCTCCATAATGTGTCCTCAGTCTGCCATGGCAAGTAAAGGCTCCTATAAAGCTAGATTTCATTTTCATACAAAGTTTAAACCGCTTTTTTCCCTTCTGCCCCCAGCAATCCCCCAGTTCACAGTCACTCCACAGGACCAATCAGCCCTGGAGGGTCACACGGTGGACTTCCCCTGTGAGGCAAGTGGTTACCCCCAGCCGGTCATTGCCTGGACACGAGGGGGCAGTCCATTACCCCTAGACCGCCGTCATGTGGTCCTGGCTTCTGGTACTCTCCGCATCACTCGGGTGGCAGCTCATGACGAGGGCCAGTATGAATGCCAGGCAGTCAGCCCTGTGGGGACCGTGCGCACCGCTGTGCAGCTCAGCATCCAGCAAAGAGGTGAGAGTGTAGGGTGAAGCTTCAAAATGAATGGAGATGATGGGATCGGGCTAGGCGGTATTGTCTAAAATGTATATCACGGTAGAATTTGAAGCACGGACGTTAATCGTATCTATCAATGTTTGTTTTTCTTATAATTTTCAATATAAATGCTTCTAAAGGGGTAAAACACTGATATGGCAGCTATTTTACTGTATTACTAGGACATATTTCACATAGTACAGAGTCTGGCTGGACCCGAATATTAGACTATTTGGATATTTTTTCATCTGGTAAGTATTCATTTTTCAATTTTGGGATTTGGATATGCATTTTTTTTTTTTTGGTCTTTTTCTTTCTTTTTTTTCATTCTGTAGAATAACATAATCCTTAAAAATTAAAACCTTTTAATGAAACTGAAATACACGTGTTGCAGCGCATTGTTTACATTTCAGCTCAGTGTCAGTCTTTACTGTGTTATGCTGTCATTTACTCGTGTTTATCTCCTCTCCAGACACACACCCAGTGCAGAGCACAGACAAAGGTGCAATGATGACTCGGCAGTCCACTAACTTGTTGCTCTCACTACCACTATTACCTGCTCTGTTTTTACAATATTAGGTTGAAAAAACGTGCTTGCACGCAGAAATTCGCCATAGTGTCAAGATTAAGCTATGCTATAAGCAGAGGTCTACTCGCCGCTAGACTAATTTATACAGTTTAAACACTAAATACAAATAAATAACACCTATACAAATAAATAAATAAACTGAATGAATGCAGCGATATCCGTCCATCTCCTTCTCCATCGGAGAAATGTCTGGCTGAATCGAGTTATAACCGACCAGTCTGACGTAGAGGTCTGATTGGTTATACTGTAGTGGCCTGGTGTCTTTTTCAGGCGAGTCAATGAAGGTAAACACACTAACACTGACCCGTAATGAACACTACGGGTCAGCACGGTATAGTCAAATTTCATACTTTTGGGCAAATTCATACCAGTGAACTTTCTATACCGTTTAGACGGTCCACGCCTATAAAAAATAATGAGCACAAGATGTGTCAGGTCACAGTTACATTAAGTTAGATGCAGTTAACTATAAGTTGGAAGGAAGACTGAGCCATTTATCTGCTGGTAAAGATCCACTGCAGTGGTTAACATTATAGCCAATCAGTTTTATAAGACCGATAACTGAAAAGTGTGGCTGAAACATTCCTGTCATACACAGGCTGTCAGCGTGGCTGCTGAAAGGCCCTTTTCAAACACTGCATGTTCAAGAGGGTTGGAGTGGTGCAGTGCTCTCAGTGCGCTCATTTGTCATTTTCACACAAATCTTAAAAGGTTATTGCATTGCATGTATACACTGAAAGATATATAGCAATGTGTGTGTGTGCGTCATTTATTTGGGCAAGTTCTTCATCTTTATGTGCAAATATGTGCCATGCAAATATACTACACTGTATTATACTATACTGTAATTCATTCTGCATGTGCAAATGTGTTTGCTTGTGTTTTTGTTCAGAAGAAGGCATACATAAGTAAGTGTGTGTGTGTGTGTGTGTGTGTGTGTGTGTGTGTGTAAATTACAGGCTTGGCATAGCACAGGAAAGCATGGCAGTCTGTAATCCTGTGATGACACCATGTTTTTCCATGTAGTAATGGCTGTTAACATGGCACAAAGTACACGTTGCATAATGGCCCCACACTGTTAAATCACTGTACAAGCCCACAACCTTGCTGGCAGTGTATGATGGCTGCCTTATTATATGAGCGCTGTGCAGAGGAATAGACAAAGCATTAGAAGAAAGTGAAAGCAGGGATTTAAGGGGATTTTTCTTCTGTGGATGTGCAGCCTTTGTCGCATCCCACAACACTCTCTCTCTCTCTCTCTCTCTCTCTCTCTCTCTCTCTCTCTCTCTCTCTCCCCCCCAATTTCCTGTCTGCCTCTTCAACTTTCCAACGAAGGTGAAGATGGCATTGTTTTTTTTTTGTTTTTTTGTTCACATCGCAGATTTCTCTGACAGGGAGTGCTACTGGCAACACATTGCCTGCAGCTTTGATACTGTGTAATGTACACTGCAGTGTACCCTGTGTTTTAGAAAGTTAAACTTTGATTTAATGACAGTTAATTAGTGTCAGACTCCTATGAAACTGCCTCCCATCCCACTTTGTTGTGTTTCTAAAACTTGTGGGATTTTCCCATGGCCAGGTGGCTTACTGCTGGCTGCTGCTGGGAACCATGAAGGAATTTGAACATGGTGTAGGGGGGGGGGGGGGCAAACACCCACCCTCTCCCAAACACCATCTCAGCTGCAGAAGGGTGTTATCATGTCTTAGTCAGTATAACACACTGTGACTCACTCTGTATAACAATGCTCAACAATGTGTGTGTTGGTGAGGGGAGGGGGAGATAAGTGACTGCTGACCTACTCAATCTCTGTACACAAATGGAAAACATCTCTTCACTTCATGTCATTTAAAAAAGTGCATATATATATGTGTATGTATCATGTCTGTGTGGTAAGGTTCATCGATTAAAAACAAAAAAGTAGTTGACACTGCTTACACAACATGTTGGAAGGAAAAAGAAAAGAAAACCAGTATATATACATATATATGACATCAATTTGTTCCACTATGAGCAATTGCTCTTCACTATTTGCTACCACATGAAGCAATGCATTCTTTCCTTTTCAAAATGCAGTACATATGCCTTCATCTCCCTTTGAACTCCACACAGACTTTAAGATGGTTCATATTTTGTAGCTCTTTAATAATGGAAAGAAAAATAGCAACTGCAGTGTAACACAAACACTGAGTGTGTGCGTGAGTATGTTCTGTGAATATATACGAGACAAAGATAAGTCTCAAGGTTTCATGTCTGCTGTGATTGATTATAAAATGCAGTTTACATGTACAATACTTTGAACAGTGGTGGATTATCACTAACACATGCGTATGTGTGTGTGTATGTTTTAACTCATTCAGTAACGCCTGTTTTCACAAATGCTCCAAGGGACCTGACGGCGGAGTCTGGCCAGGACGTCCAGATTCCCTGCAGCGCTCAGGGCCAGCCACAACCTGTCCTCACCTGGAACAAGGTTAGATGACAAACCACCTGTTGGCTGAGGAAGGTGCCCGTCACCTCCTCACCACAGAGCTCATGTGGTTAGACAAGTGCTTACGTGGCTGAAGGAGAACAATAAAGACAAAAGGGACTGGGGCCAGGAAATGATGTGTGGTTACTTTGTCATTATATAAATCTATGCAAATAATGACCATGAAATAATTATTAATGTTTGAGTTATTCAAGTTGAAGTTTCCGTCCAAACACATCTATGTAAACTTAATCTCGCATAGCCAGACCTATCTTCTATAGTCTGGCTTCCCCACTTATCTGTTCTGGGATGGGGTATTAAAACGCTCTGACTTGTTTGTATTTCTTTAAATCAATCCCAATCGTCTTGGGCGGCACTAAGCCCCGGATGCAGCAACGGTGCCCTCAGATGTTAGGCTTAATCCCAGGACTGTAAATCCAGTAAACCAGACTAATATAACTAAACAGCTCAGTGGACTGATACAACTGGTCCCATATGTGAGACTCTTAATCACTGTCTCGCAGTTTGATACCCACCTCCACATGCTAGCTCCCAGGCTCATGACCTCTTCCCTTTGTCCCACCTCCCCACCCTCTCTCTCCCAGGATGGTGTACAGGTGACAGAGAGTGGCAAGTTCCACATCAGCCCTGATGGTTATCTAGAAGTGAAAGACGTGGGCACGGCTGATGCTGGACGCTACGAGTGTGTCGCTCGCAATCCCATCGGCTACCAGGTTGCCAGCATGGTGCTTACTGTCACAGGTAAAACACAAGTGATGCGAGCAGCTCATAACGCTTCTGCTGTAATTTTTTCACTTTCTGGTTTAGGGACAGGGACAGTTAGTACACCATATTAGAGAGTAAGGGGTGAACATGTTGCTTATCAATGCTGTAGCAAATTTAGTCACATGGGGGATAAAACCTCAGGTGAACTATGGTGTTTTGTAATATGTAAATCTGCTGTCAAATGAAAAAAAAATTATCTGATAATATTATAGCTTAAATCGTGAAGTAAATTGTGACGTATAATTATTATTCTTGTTGTAAATCATATAGCATTACCATAAATCTTGCATGCAGAAGACACCAATTTGCTGCAGAATAAAAATACAGCACTGGACCTCACACTCAGTGTACAAAATACAAGTGACACTCCCTCTCTTCATGCAGCACTAATGTGGGGAATCATTGTCGGTCAAAGCCATTATCCTTGATTTTAATTCAATTTCATTTTCAATTGGCAAGACAATTTTGCCAAAGCATTTTAATACAAACATGTCTTGCTGCCACTCTACAGCAGTCCTCCCTCTCCTAGTAGGACCGGAAGGCTCTCTAAATCGCTTAGATAGAGGAACCTTGGGAATATTTGTATTATTGTTTGTACATTATTGGTCTCTAAGACTTTCATATTGGCTGCATTCTCTGGTTACAGTAAGAACACAAGCTCTCCTCTCTGGGCAGCCAGGTCTGTCTGTGTCTGCCTACTTCCACTGCCAGGTTGGGTTCACTCAGTCTGTACTTAGTCAGTGTTTTGTTCAGTTTTCAAGTAGGTTGCCAAAGTGTACTCTCTGTTTATGGATAGATAGGTTTCCATTTTGTTATGTGCTATTATTAGTTCTACTTGTTAGTTCCAATAATCTATGTATTTTTCTTTTTAATTCATCATAATTTGGTTGGGTTTAGTTTTTTGAGTGTATGTGTCCTGAAGCTAAGGTGGTCGTGGTGTAATGACTGTTTGTTTGCTCAGCCTCAGGGCACGTAGGCAGAGGGTACTCCTTTGTTGGTTTGACTCCTAGCAGCAGATCATTTTAAATCTCTGATTTAAATATTTACCAGTCACAAAGAAGCCTGCTGACATTTCTCAGGAAGGACCGCAGCACTCCGCCTGTGAACCATAAACTGTATCAATGTGCTCAGTTGTTGTTGTCCTCACGTCACAATCTCACTGTGTTCAGTGGAACACTAAGATGAAGAATTGTGCCAGAAATGTGTTCATTACAAATTGAGGAGGGAAGCTGAAGTGCAGCACCTTAAAAGGTTCAGTCACTTACAGGAACCTGAGCTCTATTTTCCAACCTTTGTTTTTATCCCTTAAATGTGTTTTGGCCCC
The DNA here is from genome assembly GCF_031162955.1 of Sander vitreus. NCBI lineage: Eukaryota > Metazoa > Chordata > Actinopteri > Perciformes > Percidae > Sander > Sander vitreus. Next base: position 24,337,621 of record NC_135874.1, on the reverse strand, counting down.
TGTTAACCTCATGTATCATAGAATGTAGTTGCACTGGGTTGTGTAAATGGCATAAATACTTAAACAATATATATTTTTGTTAACATTTAAATGAGTGAGAAAGTAGAAAATACATTTTCCTCTTTTTTGTTAGTTATGTTGAGCAACCACGCATATGCCCCAATGAAGTTGCAGGTCCAAACATTTTTTGATTAGGTCTTTTAACTTAGTTCAACTTTGTTCTAATCAGCCTATGTCTGTCTCTGTGTGACAACAGTTCCTGCAGTCAGCAGAGAGGGGGACACCTTTGTGAGCACGTCCATAGAGCTAGCCATCCGTAATGTGGACAGTGCTATTGAGTCAACAAGGAGACGTCTCTTTGATGGGTAAGAGCAAACTCACACAATAAACACACACAGTGACTCTTGTTGTAGGTTATTGTAAGTTCCTAAAATGATTGTATCAGTAAGCTATGCTGTTCACTTATTCACTTATTATGGCCAACATATGTAATCTTATAATCAAAATGCAGTGCAAATTAAGATTGTGCTTAATATTCACATTTAACACTCGCATTCCCCAATATTCGTTAAATATCGTAAAGACTTGTAATCAGCTGAGAACAGAATTTGGGGGTTTGACCACATATATGGAGAGGCTAGCATTCACACTATCATGTGGTTCTGATTTGCAATATATGTTCTCTCTTACTCTACATCTGCTATGGAGAAAAGGCTGTGTACTGCCAGTGCGTTTGATTAGGCTTACTTTTAATAGCCGCTAAGTCTACAACTTAATGCAGTTCCAAATAATATACTGTTGAAATTAAAATGAGCGCTCATATACAGTAGCACAGTTTATTTCTTATTTCTTTTTGCTATATTGCACTTTAGAAACTTAAATGTCTTTAAAATGAAATGCATATTTAATATAGATTGTAATGAAGCAAATGAGAGACGAATCTTCAACAACTTAATGTCATTAGTTCTTTTACATTTGAACTATTTTGCCAGAGACTACAGACTCAGTCCAGAGCTACAAGCTCATGGGGCCAAAGTTAGAATACAAATGGCTTGTCTCACATCATCTTGGCACATGACTTGCATGTTCCAAGTCTGAGTCAGAGCCTTCAGGGAAAGAGTGTGGCCATTCAGAAGGGCTGCTAACACTGCTGCTCTTTCCCGTTTCAGTGCACGTATCCCGTTTTTAAAGTTGCAGATCAGAGTTCTCCAAATATAAATGGTGCCTCAGGGTGCAGTACTGACAGCCATTTAGTCTGACAGCTGCAGTCAATATTTGTGATTGCTACTTAACAGCTTTTCATTATATCTTTATCAATGTTTTTTTCATCAGTGCATCGACGTAATAATTTCCAGGATGATAAAGGAAATGATTTGGTCTTGAAGTCTTTGTTTATCCGGCGGAGTTTTCTTTGCACTCTGTCACTGTTAGAGATGTAGGTGGTTTCAACATAGCTTATAAGTGTTTCCATCCTGTTGAATGATGTGGTTAGCAGCTGTGTTTTCCTTGGCATGCACACACATGCACTCTGCCCACACATGCATGCACAAATACAGTGTACAAACTCATGAAGAAGAGAAATGCATACATGAACACATAGTGGTAACCTGAATTGAGATCAGGGGATTTCAAGCTCTCTTTAATGCCTATCACAGATTAAGAGGCAGCATCCTCCTTGGCTGATGGCACCAGGGTCTTAAAACATGGTTTGGAAATAAACCAGAATGACATTGGAGAATGAGAGCGTATCAGGAGAAAAGCTAGTACCACTTGTTACTCTGATCACAAAGCACATAGGCGGTGTTGCTGCTCACCCGGATTTTCCACCAGGCGCGTCTGTGCTGTGTTTCGGCTGCGCTGCGGTTTTGTTCCGTCCTCCGCCACGTGCCATACCACGCCAGGAGCGTCTCAGAAGCAGAGTTTTCATTGTTCTGGGACGTGCCATGACGCTGTTGGTTAAATATCAAGCATTGACCTGAATGGCCGCATTTGCTCGTGGTGGTCGCATCCGGAACGCAGCGCATGGTGGAAAATAGGGGTCGGTGTCAGACAGTTAGACCTTGAGTGTTGTATGTTGATGGCAGCAGCTGTTCCTTATAGAAACAAATTGCATCTGTGACGCTAGCACGAAAACAATAATTTCAACGCATTGATGAGTCTTGACAACAGCTCTCCTGGCCACAACAATATTGAAAATGGTGTAAAAAAAATTATTTTACCACAGAATTTATGTAAAACACTGATAGTATAGTGTGTGCGAATAAAATAAAAATGTGTTGCACTATAATATGATAATACAATAAATAATTAAAATCATTATATTTAATAGCTTGTATATTCTACATGTATCTTTTATGTTCACTATAGAATATATGCATTTGGAGTGTGTTGCTGCTGTAACGGAATTCCAATACAAAGCTCTCAACTCAACAGATTTTTGCCAAAAATGTTTTAAACCCATTAACATGTCAAAGAAAGTGTTCATGTTTCAATAGTAACTTGGCTTACACATGCATTATGGCATAATCTAAATGTGCTTGCCAAATGAGACAATTTATGTTTTTTGGTTTTCATCTTGGTCTGGGTTAACACCTGTGGGTCTGGCACGTGTCTTAATGGTTTGCCAGTGAAGTCCAAATGAATGCGTGTTTAAAAAAGTATGACTGAAATGACAAAGGTGTTTGTGCATATTTTGGCCTTCTTCCGGTTTGAACATCTCTCTAGCTGCAGCCAAGACATTGTCTACGGTGTCTGCTTTTCCTTTATTTGGAAAAAAGAAGAAAAGATTTACCCAGAAGAACGTCATATGATAATCAAATGTCTCTACACATAACATCATATCCATTGTATCTTCTCCTTCGTCACACTTTTGTTCTCTCCCCACTCCCTTACACCATCTCTCTATCCCTCATCCCTCCAGTCAGCCTCGTACCCCAGGAGAGTTGCTAGCTCTTTTCCGGTATCCACGTGACCCCTACACAGTGGAGCAGGCACGTGCCGGGGAGATCTTCGAGCAGACTCTTCTGCTCATCCAGAACCATGTCAACCAGGGTCTCATGGTTGACACCAACGGCACCGGTGAGTCTTATAACCAAATAATCAGAATCAGAAAGGGTTTTATTGCCAAGTATGTTTTTTTTTAACACATACAAGGAATTTGTTTTGGTGATGTTGGTGCACGTCACACATTCTTTAGATTGAATATTAAACAATATAAGTATAGGTACAAACAATATAAGTATATTTACACAGTATGTATTAAGTTAAAATTAAAGAATAAATAAAGATATAAATAAAAAATAAAGAGCAAAGAGCATTACAGCAGAGAGAGAACAGTGGCATGAAGGTGGAGTGTCAGGGTGGTTTCCGGGCCTTGTTAATAAGGCTAGTGGCGGAGGGGAAAAAGCTGTTCATGTGACGTGAGGTTTTGGTCTTGATGGACCTCAGCCTCCTGCCAGAGTGGAGTGTCTCAAAGAGTTTGTGACCGGGGTGGGAGGGGTCGGCCACAATCTTTCCAGAACGCTTCAGAGTCCTGGTGGCGTATAGGTCCTGGAGCGGCGGCAGATTGCAGCCAATCACCTTCTCTGCAGACCGAATGACACACTGCAGTCTGCCCTTGTCCTTGGCAGTGCTAGCAGCCTACCAGATGGTGATGGAGGATGTGAGGATGGACTCAATGATGGCTGTGTAGAAGTGCACCATCATTGTCTTTGGCAGGTTGAATTTCTTAAGCTGCCGCAGAAAGTACATCCTCTGTCGTGCTGGAGCTGATGTTCAGGTCCCACTTGAGATCTTGGGAGACGGTAGTTCCCAGGAAGCGGCAAGACTAATTGTGGAGCCACAGAGGGTGATGGGGGCAGGTGGGGCTGGGTTCTTCCTGAAGTCCACAACCATCTCCACTGTCTTTAGAGCGTTGAGCTCTAGATTGTTTTGCTTGCACCAGGTCACCAGGTGGTCAGCCTCCCACCTGTAGGCGGACTCGTCACCATCAGAGATGAGTCCAATGAGGGAGGTGTCGTCCGCAAACTTCAGAAGCTTGACAGACTGGTGACTGGAGGTGCAGCTGTTGGTGTACAGGGAGAAGAGCAGGGGGGAAAGAACACAGCCCTGGGGCGATCCGGTGCTGATGGTCTGTGAGTCGGAGACGTGTTTCCCCAGCTTCACATGCTGCTTCCTGTCAGCCAGGAAGTCAGTGATCCACCTGCAGGTGGAGTCAGGCACACCAAGCTGGGAGAGTTTCTCCTGGAGCAGAGCCGGGATGATGGTGTTAAAGGCAGAGCTGAAGTCCACAAACAGGATCCTGGCGTAGGTTCCTGCGGAGTCCAGGTGCCGGAGGATGTAGTGGAGGGCCAGGTTGACTGCATCGTCTACAGACCTATTGGCTCTGTAGGCAAACTGCAGGGGGTTCAGGAGGGGGTCAGTAATGACTTCATAACCACAGAGGTCAGGGCGACAGGTCTGAAGTCATTAAGTCCTGTGGTCCTTGGCTTCTTGGGGACAGGGATTATGGTTGAGGTCTTGAAGCAGGCTGGCACGTGGCATTTCTCCAGTGAGGTGTTAAAAATGTCTGTGAACACTGGAGACAGCTGATCAGCACAGTGCTTCAAGCTGGATGGGGAGACAGCATCCGGTCCAGCAGCTTTCCTGGGGTTCTGTCTCCTAAAGAGTCTGTTGATGTCCCTCTCATGGATGGAGAGAGTTGTCACTGAGGTGGGTGGAGGGGGGGACCTTTATGGAGGGCACTGGTGGGGAGGCCCAGGACCCTGCTGAGGTGGGGGAGGTGGAGGTGAAGCACAGTGGCTGTAGCTGTAGGGAGGTGTCGTGGGGGATGGTGTCAGGACTGTCCTTTTGTCTTTCAAATCGACAGTAGAACTCGTTCAGGTCGTTGGCTAGGTGTCGGTCATTGAAGGAATGGGGGGTTTTAGGTTTATAGGTGGTGGTCTGCCTCAGTCCTTTCCAGACAGTCGCAGAGTCGTTAGCTGAAAACTGGCGTTGGAGCTTCTCAGAGTACCGTTGTTTAGCCTCCTTCACTGCCTTGCTAAACTTGTACTTCAATTCTTTTAAATCTGTCTTTGTCCCCACTCCTGAACGCCTCTTCCTTAGTCAGCCTTAACCTTCTGAGTTTGGCTGTGAATCAGGGTTTGTCATTGTTGTAACTCACCCTGGTGCTTGATGGAACACAGCAGTCCTCACAGAAGCTGGTGTATGACGTCACAGCCTCTGTGTACTCATCCAGACTGTTGGTAGCAGTCCTGAACACATCCCAGTTAGTAGAATCCAAACACGACTGGAGATCCTCCACAGCCTCACTGGTCCACTTCCTTGATGTCCTCACTACAGGTTTGCAGAGCTTTAGTTTCTGCCTGTAGGCGGGGATCAGGTGAACCATGACGTGGTCAGAGAAACCCAGTGCAGCACGGGGGACGGCGTGATAAGCATCCCTGACTGTGGTGTAACAGTGATCCAGAATGTTCTCCTCTCTGATCGGACATTTAATATGCTGTCTATATTTAGGGAGTTCATGAGTGAGGTTCCCTTTATTAAAGTCTCCAAGGACAATAACTAGGGAGTCCGGGTTGGTCCGCTCCACACACAGTATCTGGTCGGCGAGCATGCGCTGTGCGTCCTGCACGTTGGCCTGCGGTGAGATGTAAACACCGACCAGAATGAATGAATAGAATTCACGGGGGAAAAATAAAAAGGCTTACAGTTTATGATGAAATATTCCAGGTCAGGAGAACAATGCTGCTGGATCACTGTCATGTCGTTGCACCAGCCGCTGTTGATGTAGAAACCGATTCCTCCACCTTTAGTTTTGCCGGAGAGAAATATTCTGTACTGCTACTAAAAGGGGCCAACCAGGCTGTCGTACCTTTTGTTACTTTCCATCATTATGTGCTTATTTTACCGTAAATGTTGTCTAGCAACTTGATAGCTCTACGTAGTGACTTTGACGTCTTTATTTACACAATTCTTTGAAATTGTCAAACTCCATATTAAGTTTTCTTTAGATTGTGGATGCTCGTGATAATTAAAATCACACTTTGACTTAGTGCGTGACAGCGATGTTTTTTTTCTATACAAACCAAACACTGGCAACCACAAACATTGAGCTGTTGTATAGCACGACCTTCTAAAATTAAAAAATAGTTAGTTTAACCTGCTTTCTTTATTACATCTTTTACTATATAGTAATATTGATATTGCATCACAATGAAGGAGAGTGTCATGTCCTTACAGGCATCTTGTGTGTGAGCGCTCTGTAGCTGGAGAAAGCCATGTACCGCTGCTTTCTGTCAGGGTGTGAACTTCGGAGGGCCCATGAGAGTCTGGTTTACTGGTGTTGCTGGGTGGAGCCTTTGGCACACGATTTCTGTCGATTATGCTGCAATCATACATGTAACATGGGAAATGACCACTATAACAGCTTAATGTTTGGAGGAAATGATTAATAGGTTTGCGTTTGAGTCTGACATCATCAAGACAAAATGGTTTTCATCTTGTTTTCTGTGACTCAAGTTGCTCCTGACAATAGAAGTGGAAATCACAAATCACTTTGCTGATTGGAATCTCTCCATTCAGTTCAAAGATTTGTAGTCACTGACTTTGTAGATCATACACTTTTTTTCTGACCTAGTTGCATTGCAGTTCAAACACACTTCAGTATGTCAGTAAGTGAGCGCATCATCCTTCATATTTCCTGATGTAAGATGCTGAATGAAGTTCAGAAGCACATTCAGGAGCAAATTCACGAAAGGCTGCATTTGCAGCCGCTAAATCTGCACAAATGAGACAAAAAGAAACCTCGTAATTCTCAAACCACCCGCAAAGGTTGAAATGCACCTCAAACTGCACTGCCAAGCAAATAGCATCTCAGTGCTCCTGGGCTATATCTCCTGGGTGTTTGAAAACACCAACAGCACTGACAGGCTGGGATATTAAATCACAAATTCGTTTTTTTTCTGTCACATTTAAATTCCTTGCCTGAAGTTTTGAGGAATGCCTCTGCACCTCGTCACTCAGGACCTGTAGCTCGCAGTCTGAACATTTCTTTTTCTCTCTGCCATTCTTCTGCCGACTCTGTTCTTGGCGCAAAGGCAACATTTATACTTTGCCACATGGATAATTTCAAACAGACACAAAAAAGGCAAATTACACTCAGCTGCAAAACTTTATTGGCATGTCTGCGCTGTAATATCATTAGCACAATATCTTTTGTGAATCAGACCTTGAGATGGGCCAGATAGCGGTTGCAAGTGACGCATAATTCATGGTGCTATTCACCCCTTAGTCTGTTGCTAATCTATTTTGGTTGCTCGCCTATACAAGCACTGCACATATGGTAAATAGCTCAGCAGCCTTTTGAAGTCCAACATATTTAAATCTCTCCCGTCATAATGCCGATCCATACTCGCACTATACTTTATCGGAAGAAACTTCAGATATGTTTTTATATATAGGTTTCCACTTTCAAAAGTTTAAACGGTGGGCGCCCAGATAGCTCAGTTGGTAGATATTGGCCCATATGTAGAGGTTTACTCCTCGACGCAGCGGGCCCGGGTTCGATTCCAACCTGCAGTCTTTTCCTGCATGTCATTTCCCCTCTCTCTCCCCTTTCATGTCTTCATCTGTCCTGTCAAATAAAGGCCTAAAATGCCCCAAAAAAAAGTTTAAACGGTGTTTACATCTGTACCGCTCGTCAGGTAAGATTTAAAAAGGCTACAGTCGATGGCCAATACAAGGCGTGTAATTCAATTAAATCTCTGGGTTGCACTGAACTATGTACAGATAAGTGGACACACACTCTGTTGCACATCATCCTAATACAGATATAGATGCATACATACTGTTCATATTTATTGTTTGTCTTAGTAATATTAGTTTTGACAAATGTCAATGTTCTGCAACCCTCAAGGATAAGCAGATGTGGATGGATGGATCCAGGAAAATACAACATTCTACTAAAGTCTCACTGTGGATTCAGTAAGAAGCTTCCATCCAGTTTCCTTAGCAAAGTCTCATGCAACCATTAATTCAATTCTCAACCACTCTGTGAATTACCATGTCATTGTGAGCAACATTTGGCTGCGTATAGGCCCTCCATCTGTATGCCAGTTTCTCATAAGCATGACCTGAGGCGTAGAGACATAATCATGGAGCAGTTGACGAGGAGCCTGTAAACCGTTTTATTAGCCCTATGTCACACCACACAACACTTAACCTACTTAATCACTGCCGAGTACAGGACACGTTTTTTAAGATGGTGTGTGTTGGTATGCATATTGTCTCAATTATGCATGCGTGTTGGGAGATTAGAAGAGCATGGGATGATTTGTAAATTTATATGCATAAACATCTGTATTTGTTTGCATTCATATATGCATGGATTTATGGTGCATTAAAGTACTCATTGTAATGGAGGGTTAAATTTAAAAGTACAACGGTGAAATTTGCTGGTTGTGTCCAGAGATTGTGTTTTGGGAAATGGTGTCTCATATATGGTGCTTTGGAAAATGTCACCTGAATTTAAGAAACAAGAATTAGATTAGAGTTATAAAGAAAAACGAGAGGACTAATGGTATGTAAAAGAAGAGTTGCAGGCTGTCAAGAGGGAAATATTCAGTTAGCAGTGTTGGAGGAAGACGAAAGACAAATAGAGCACTGTGAAAAATTATCAAAGAGAGAGAGACAGTGTTTTTATTACTTGCAAACAACCAAGTGTTCATTGTTGAACTGGCCCCAAACCAAGCTAAGAGTTTTCTGATGTGCTGTTTTTATAGTATCTCTATTTTATCTGAGAGGGCAACACCACAGTTTCCCAAATTCTTCACACATGCACACGCACACACATTTATATACAGAACCACACGACACCAATAATGTATGTAAAATGAGAGAATTGGGGGGTAGAAGCTGGTAGCAGGTTTTGCCATTTAGACAGGAAGTCTCACCTAACCCTCATTGAGGTTGGCCGCACACACTTAACACTTGTTCTCTTGCATAACCATAACACACATATACATTGATGCTGCACAGTGGAGCTCTCAGATAGCAAAGCAAGCCAGGGCAGGTTGGTGAAATACTGCAACTTGTGCCCTCGGGACAGGAGGTCCTTTCTGCTCTATCTAAAATATTTTAATTATATATAAATCATATTGACAGTCACTAGGTTACTGTATACCCTAATTGATGGTTTGGATGATGTTGTACTTCAAATATTTGCAAGTCTTATATGAATTTATTATCAGAAATCTTAAGTCTTTTTAACATTTATCCAGCCTCTGCATCTGTTGAATTGATGTTGCTTTCCCACAGCGTTCCGCTACAACGACCTGGTGTCCCCTCACTTTCTGGATGTGATTGCCAACCTGTCAGGCTGCACAGCCCACCGTCGCTTCAACAACTGCTCTGACATTTGTTTCCACCAAAAGTACCGCAGCCATGATGGGACCTGCAACAACCTGCAGCACCCTATGTGGGGCGCCTCACTCACTGCCTTCGAACGACTCCTGAAGTCAGTGTATGATAATGGCTTTAACCTGCCGAGGGGTGCTACTGAGCAGCTGCATAATGGATACAGGCTACCTTTGCCGAGGTTGGTTTCCACCACCATGATTGGAACAGAGACTATCACTCCTGATGATCGCTACACTCACATGCTGATGCAGTGGGGTCAGTTCCTAGACCACGACTTGGACTCGACAGTGATGGCCCTCAGCCAGTCACGGTTCTCCGACGGCCAGCTGTGTACTCAGGTCTGTAGCAATGACCCGCCATGCTTCCCAATCCAGTTCCCACCCAATGACCCACGGCAGCTGCGAAGTGGCACCCGCTGCATGTTCTTTGTCCGATCCAGCCCTGTATGCGGCAGCGGGATGACTTCTCTTCTCATGAACAGCGTATACCCAAGAGAGCAAATCAACCAGCTGACCTCTTACATCGATGCGTCAAATGTCTACGGCAGCTCACGCCATGAATCTGAGGAAATTCGCGATTTGGCCAGCCAAAGGGGCCTGCTCCGGCAAGGTATCATCCAGCGAACAGGGAAGCCACTTCTGCCATTTGCTACTGGCCCACCCACTGAGTGTATGAGGGATGAAAATGAGAGTCCAATTCCATGTTTCTTAGCTGGAGATCACCGTGCCAATGAGCAGCTTGGTCTGACCTCTATGCACACGGTGTGGTTCAGGGAACATAACCGCATAGCTACAGAGCTACTGAGACTTAACCCCCACTGGGACGGGGACACCATCTACCACGAGGCCAGGAAGATAGTGGGGGCCCAGATGCAGCACATCACCTACAGTCACTGGTTGCCGAAGGTAACAGCTGTCATCTTGTTTAATGTTTCTCCGTTTTTTAACATCTGTTTTTCTAATTATTTCAACGGTTAAAACTTTCCATCATGTATACTGATACTATAGTAGCAATGATAAGGTGCCCTAACATAAATCCTTATTCAGAGAAACCGAGTTCCTTACCTAGTGAACTCAAACTAGATGCTGACTGGGATCATTTTAAACTTTGACATGAAGAGGGAGCAGTCATGAATGATCTGGTGCTTCCTGTTTTATGGTGCTTTATTGTCTAAGTCTGTCTTGTGTATTGTTTCGTCTGTATCTATCTGTTCTAAGTTTTACATTTTAATGTATGTATCTATTGAATTAGTGTCTTATGTATTTGTTGTTGAGTTTTATGTATTTTAAAGGCCCATCTAGGGACAGGCAAATTAGCTTAGGTTATAAATGCTGTAGCATGTGGCACAATCCTTGTCTATATACAAATAAACATTAAGGACAAAAAAAGATAAGTAGAAAGACATTTAAATTCCCTTTCCCATCTCCTAGATCCTGGGTGAGGCAGGCATGAAGTTGATTGGGCCATACACTGGTTACAACCCAAATATTAACACCGGCATCCTCAATGCTTTCGCCACTGCTGCCTTCCGCTTCGGGCACACCCTCATCAACCCAATACTCTACAGGTTAGACGAGAACTTCCAGCCTATCCCCCAGGGACACATCTCCTTGCACCGGGCCTTCTTTTCCCCGTTCCGCATCGTGAATGAGGGCGGAATTGACCCACTCCTTCGTGGGCTCTTTGGCGTCGCTGGTAAAATGCGGGTTTCAACACAGCTGCTGAATACAGAGCTGACGGAGAGGTTGTTCTCCATGGCCCACGCTGTGGCTCTGGACCTGGCTGCCATGAATATACAGAGAGGAAGGGATCATGGTATTCCACCGTACAATGATTACAGGACCTTCTGTAACCTGACCTCGGCTCACACGTTTGATGACTTGAGGAATGAAATTAAGAATCCTACTGTCAGAGACAAACTGCAGAGGTAATTATGGCCTGGTTTGACTGATATTCATTTTAGGGAAGGTTGTGCTCCATAATAATTCTGGATTGTAGAGCTGCAACGATAAATCAATTAGTTGTCAACTATTAAATTAATCGTCAACTATTTTGATTTGATTATTATTTGAATCGATTAAATGGTTTGTCATTTTTTATGAAAAAAAAAAGTTTCTCAAATGTTAATATTTTCTAGTTTCATCACTCCTCTATTACAATAAACTAAATATATTTTAGTTGTGGATAAAACAAGACATTGGAGGACGTCATCTTGGGCTTTGGAAAACATTGATCGTCATTTTCTGACATTTAATAGACCAAACAACTAATCGATTAATGGAGAAAATAATCAACAATTAATATAATAGTTGCAGCCCTACTGGATTGTAATATATTTACATAGTTTAGTGTCCCTGACTATTGTTCCTGTGCGGCAGGCTGTATGGCACTCCTCTGAACATCGACCTGTTCCCTGCACTGATGGCTGAAGACCTGGTCCCTGGCAGTAGATTGGGGCCCACACTCATGTGTCTGCTGGCAACTCAGTTCAAACGCCTGCAAGATGGAGACAGGTACAGTAAGGTTCCAACACATCCTACCATTCACAGACCTCAAAGAAATGATACTGATAGGCAATATGATCAGCTGATAATGACTAAAACGTTTTGGTTATATTTTGTTATAAGATCAATCAATAGTATGAATTAATATCTGTTACATTTTATTGAGGTTTAGACATTTATCTGAACCGCTTAAATTAGTGCAACAATAGAATACCCTTAGGGTGGGCGCCCCGATAGCTCAGTTGGTAGAGCGGGCGCCCATATATAGAGGTTTACTTCTCGACGCAGCGGGCCCGGGTTTGACTCTGACCCTTTGCTGTATGTCATTCCCCCCTCTCTCTCCCCTTCATTTCATCAGCTGTCCTGTCAATAAAGGCCTAAAAATGCCCTGAGTGCAGGGACGGCCTAGGAGTGAAATGGCCCTGGACTTTTTGACTCGGCTCGACTTTCTGTAAACAAGATCACTGCATAATATTCAAAACAATAACTTAGTAAAATACATTTAAAATACAATAAAGGGAACGTGTTGCTCCTAGAAAGAGGATGGCTTGAAGGAGCAAATGTTGACTCAATCTACATCTGTCCACTGCAGATGCACTATAACGTTAATATAATAGTATATTGTTAGTATTATATTAATATATGAATTTTAGAATGTTAGTATATTCACATAATTGCATATAATAGTATACTATATACCACTGGTATAATAATGATTTTAATTGTACAATACAGGAGTTTAAGAAGTTTGTTAGTTTCGTTTCGTTAGTCTCTAATTTGTTAATTCTAAGTATTATTCTATCAATAATCGTAACCATTCATGGATAACAATGAGTTCAACATTTGTTGTAGCACGTCGGCCTTTTTTTAATGTGCCGCCTTTTCCAGGCTGGGATTGGTCGGTTCATGAAAAATGACTTGAATGACTTCATGAAAATGTTTCAAGAAAAGGCACCCAGTAAAGCTAAATAGCCTAGAGCCAAACTAAAAACTTGCTTATCTTATCCCAATTGTTTTCTGTCTTACCGCTTCAGCTGAAGAACCTTGACAGTTAATTATTCTCCCATTACCAACAGTTGAACTGGTATTGCTGGTCTCAATTGGCTGCTCTCTCTCCTCTCACTAGGTAGATATTAGACTGGTAAATGAATAATTTGTTATTTTAAAACATTTGGCTGCATCAGCCTCAAGGGACTTCAACCTCTTCTCTCTCAGCTTTTCAGTACCACTTTTATATCTTTTCTCTTTTTTGCTCCTCTTGCTCCACCACTACTTCTCCAAATGTCACCACCTAACAGAGATGGGAAAGGGCGGGGCCCAGGTAAAGTTAAAATGGACTGGACCAAAAAGTAATCGACTGGGAGAGAGGGGCTGACAGATGTAACACCCAACTGTCAGTCAGCGGCCAGTCCATCAGTGCCTAAGGCAGGGGTTCATGGGCCACGTACCCCTAATTTGATCTCAAGTGGGCCAGACCAGTAAACCACTCAAGAAAGATCAGAAACTTTATCTGTTTCTGAGTTTCTTGTCACCTTGATGTTGGCAAACGCAAGTTGCTTCTTCTTTCGACAGTGTTCTAAGGCCATTGTATGGGGAAAAAAATGATGTTACAGACTAGAGCTGAACAATTTTTGAAAATAATCTAATTGCGATTTTTTTTAATTTTTTTTTAAATATTGCGATTTATTATTATTTTTTAAGCTCTTTGTCTTCTGTATTATTCAACAAAGACAAGCAGTACATCATTGCATAGTATGAACAACACAAGATTAGATAGATTAAACAAACTGTTCTTTCCTGGAGGCCAGGCCTGTATGTGATGATGAAATTTGGTGATGCATGAATTTACATGAATTTACATGCATGACATCTTTTATTTAACTACGTCAGTCACAGTAGTATATTGAGCACTGGCCAAGCCTGGTGTAAACATTCATAAGAAAGTCAGAAACAAATCACACAATCTGAAGTGCAGATTGCAGAACTATAAAAACAAATATGTGGCTTTACCACACTTAGTAGTATTTAGATTATTTACATACCTGCAAACTAGTCGCTTTTCGGCGAAAATCGCCGTTTTGAATGGGAAAATGTCATCCATGTGAATCGTGTAGATCTGAAGTTTTTATTTTGTTGGGGGGGGTCCGCGACCCGGTGCTAATACGGTACCGGTCCTTTAACGACCGTTATCTACCGGACTGAATTGCAATGCGGATTTCGGTGCCACTGAAATGCCTGCGCTTCTCTCTGATGCTCGGAAAACGGACGTTAGAGGCAACCTAAACATTGCCGCATGTCACGAAGTAAACACTGCACTTGACAGCAGGTAACGTTAGCCTACCGTTAGCTAGTAAACACTACACTTGACAACAGGTAACGTTAGCCTACCGTTAGCTAGTTAACACTACACTTGGCAGCAGGTAACGTTAGCCTACCGTTAGCTAGTAAACGCTACACTTGGCAGCAGTGTAGTGTTAACCCATGAAGTTGCGTGCCGTGTGCATGACAGCATCAACATTGCACTTGCTCAGAGAGGCTATCGTTACGTTAGTAGCAGCATGCTGCTGCTAGTCTTGCCGTGGGATTAACTGTACTAATAAAACTGTTGAAACAACGCAGCCACGCTGCTGTGAAAGCTCCCAGAACGTCATTTATCAGAGTCTGGTTGTTACCCCTCTCCGCGGCAGTCTGTTCCACTCCATAGCTTTATAACGGAGCTCGCTAACTGGAGCTAACCGCTAATCGGAGCTAATCGTTGCTAACCGAGCCTTCAGTTCTGCGTGCCTGTATCCATTAACTGCATGTATGGACTAGAGCCCGAATAAAACCCTTCATTTTATTAAAATGGCTGTAAAAGTTTTAAACTACAACTCAGAGTTGTTTGAAAGACAGAAATCTGCTAAAGGTACGACGTAGCGTTAGTGTGCTAAATTGATGCTTTCTCTGCAGAGTGCAGACTGATTTGCTCTCGCGAGTCACGTGACCAAATCGCAGCCTTTGCGATTAGGAAATCGCGTTTCAACATATCGCAATATTATTGCAAATGCAATTAATTGTTCCGCCCTATTACAGACCCAGAAGAGAGGGGTAATATTCTGAGAAAAAACTTGCGTCGAAAATTTACGGAGAAAGAACTCTGATATTCTCTGAGATTAAAGTGGTAAATTTGGAATTGGAATTAATTACTTCTCTGCAATGTTCACACAAGTCATCCGGTGAGACTGATTGGACCCTTTGGCGGGCCGGTACTGGCCCACGGGCCGTATGTTTGACACCCCTGGCCTAAGGGTATAAAACCTCTGACAGTATTTCTTTTAAAAATCCTGTAAAATAAAAGCCATACAACATCCTTACCAGGTGTTTGTCCATCATGTGAAAGTATGAGAGGTAAAAACGTCCCACTTCCCTTTCACCGGTCTGTCTTGTTCAGGTTCTGGTATGAAAACCCAGGCGTGTTTTCCCCTGCCCAGCTGACCCAATTGAAGCAAGCCTCTCTGGCACGGGTGCTGTGTGACAACGGGGACAACATCACACGCGTCCAGCAGGATGTCTTCAAAGTGGCCAAGCTGCCCCACGGCTACAGCAGCTGTGAGGACATCCCTCAGATTGACCTGCGCATGTGGCAGGACTGCTGTGAAGGTGAGAGCAATTTTAGATTTTGTTATAATGTTATAACACCGCTAACTACAGCTTCAAACATGATCATGAAATGGGCGTGACAAGCTTATTGCAAGGCTGTTGTATTGGATTACAATAGATTGTAGAGGCGTACAAACCAAAGCCAGTTTAAATTTGTGATTATAACATCTCCGCCCGGATGCAACAGCTACACCTGAGCCATAGGATGGCTGAGCTGGGGGCAAATAATTTTAACCCTGCACCAAATCAAGGAAGATGAGCAGCACATTGACTCAATGGTTGTCTTAGCAACTTCCAGGCAGACTGGATGGCATTTCACTCTCCCCTGGTTTGGTACTATCACCAGTGACCCCTGAAAGCTCCCTGGCCCAGCCTGGGCCACCACCACCTCACAAGGACAGTGGAAAGGCAGACAGTCACTGTCTCTCGCTCCTGTAAAAGTCCCTCACCTCAGCAATAGATCATTCATACTCTGTATCCTAGCCTGCACTTCCTGCTGGTTTTCTTGATGCCTCAGCTGCCCCTCCTGTGCCCCGCCCCACTACTGCAGCCCCTGTGTCTACTGTTCCTGTGTCTGCTACTCAAGCTGCGTCTACATCCAGCCCATACACAACCAGATCCTGGCATCCCCAGTCAGAAGGTCCTTCAAATCCCCTAACCCACCTGGTCCATCTCAGTCAGACCACCCTCCCCTATCTACCGTTGTTCTCGGGAGCTCCATCGTGGACAAGGATCCTGATTTCTGGTCAAATTCCAACACTGCACAACCCTTGGATTCCACATGGGTGCACACTTTATGTTTTGATTGATTGATTGATTGATTGATTGATTGATGCCATGCCATTGCTACTGGCTGGATCACCACTTAAGTGAAAAGGCAGGTCCTCTTTATTGGCAGCACGGTGGCTCAGTGGTTGCATGTTCTCCCCTTGTTTGCGTGGGTTTCCTCCGGGTACTCCGGTTTCTTCCCACCATAAAGACATGCATGCTAGGTAACTAGGGCTACAGTTGAAAATTAGCCGGCTGGCTAACACTGGCGCTTTTACAGAAATGTTGATTAATGTGCATCGTCCTAATCAAATAAACTTACAAATCTTTCTGAACACCCGTGACATAACCTGTGTTATACTTTTCACAGACTGCTCCTGTTAATAAGAATAGATTGTATTTGGAGTTAAGTCCTGGATATTTAAACCTTCCATTCAGGGGTGCAGCTGACGAAGCGAGAAGAAGGAGATGAATGAAGAGGCACCCCTTGCTGTTATAATAAACCAGCATTAGGGTTTATACTATTTGTTTGCCTTGTTTCATTTATTTGGAGATGTGATCAGTTGTAAAATGAGAAAATGGCTTAGATTAGAATAGATAATCTAAGGAATTAAAGTAACATTGAGCAATCATAATGATACATTTTGTTGAATGAGTACTAAATAATCATTCAGTCATTCCTATCTCCTGAGCGTTCATAAAGGGCTCGCAGGAACAACATAATGTGGCCATTTACCGCCTCCTGTAAAACATACATTACAGCCACTGCCTCCCAACTGTACCTTTTTCCATTTAATCACTAATGAAGTGATTGTATGAAGTGAAAAAGAGCAAACAGATGACATGGCTGTGTATGCACTCCAGAGTCTACCCACAAACTACTATGTATGGTAGGGGTGCATGATTCAGAAAAATGTCACGATTCATTTTAATATCGAATTGCTTTTTTTTTTTTAGGCTCAAGATTCGATTCAAAATCGATTTTCGATTTAAAAAAAATAAATAAAGATTCACGGGTGCCCGAATAACTTAGTTGGTAGAGCGGGCGCCCATACAGTGGCACTCATAAGTTTATGAACCCATGCTAAAGTAGACTAAAAAGAAGAATAAAAAAATCATCTTTTGGAAATTGATCTTAAGTCGCTTTTCCATTACATGGTACCTGCTCGACTCGCCTCTACTCTCCTTTTTTGGTTTTCCATTACGAAAAAAGTACCTGGTACCTGCTAACAGGTACTTTTTTTAGTACCACCTCAGTCGAGGTTCCAAGCGAGCTGAGGCGAGCTGAAAAGTGACGTGAAAGCGACAGACGGGGGTGTCCTGAACAAACACGCTATTTTTAAATAGTTTAGCCAGCTGTGTTTTTTTTTTTTTTTTTTTGCTGCCTCCAGCTTCATTTGAAACTAAATGTGTCTTCTGGCTGTGGCAACAACACCACATCTTCCACGTTCTGTGTGTCACGTTAGGTCACGGCAGTTTCCTGCGGCGCCGCTTGTTTTATAGTTCTGCGGAGGCTCCAGGCAGAGCTTTCACCATAGCCTACTTACACACACACATGTCCGGCTCGACGCACGCACCAGTGCGCAAGTATAAACATCAGGCCACTTACATAGTATACGGCGAAAGCTCTGCGTGGAGCCTCCACAGAACTGTAAAACCACCTCAAGTGGCCTGATGTTTATACTTGTGCGCTGGTGTTTGCGTCGAGCAGGCATATAACGACCAGCCACGCTGAGGCGGTACTAAAATCTGCAATGGAAAACGGACGCACAGTGTGTCGAGGCGAGTAGAGTCAAGCAGGTACCATGTAATGGAAAAACGCCATTAATGCCTTATTAAAAAAATGACGAAAAATCCAACCATTAAGGACACCAATTTTCTTTGTGAATGAATAATGTATCGTAAATAAATGTTATCATTATAAATGTTCTTCCTTAAAATACAGGGGGCATAAGTAAGTACACCCCTATGTTAAATTCCCATAGAGGTAGGCAGATTTTTATTTTTAAAGGCCAGTTATTTCATGGATCCAGGATACTATGCATCCCGATAAAGTTCCCTTGGCCTTTGGAATTAAAATAGCCCCCCCCCCCACATCATCACATGAAGACTTGACATGGGACACACAAATGTAGCACCAAATTTGTTTTAAACATTCATTTAACAATGTGAGAGTTAAGCCACTATAAATATATAATGAGTAAATGATTTCAGCTGTGTACATCTGGAGGCTGTTTGACCTTTGTGTCAATTCAGAATGGTTTTGTGCTGCATTTTGGATGAATTCTTGCTTGATGTAGACGCTTAGTTTTAGTACACTCTGATATAAAGTATTTACCATCATGTGTTCGCTGTGGTGTAAGTCTAGGTCTCAACTTCTAAAAGATTAAACTGAAATGAGGCAGCTTCATCAATTCATTGTCATTGTCAAGCCACATTGTATGGGGATAAAACACGAACAAAGGTATTATTATCCCAGATTCTTACCCTAGCGTTCATCCTTCCTTGACAAAATGTACAAAGGAAGAGCTGAGCTAATAAACAGAGAATATCCTGCTAGAAAGAAGCTTCTGTCTGTCTGTCAGCTAGGCTGTAGCCAGATTCACAGTTGTGTTTGGCTCAATTTAGAGTGGACACCGCTGGGGGGGGTGTGTGTGTGTGCAGCTCAGCAGGGTTTGAACGTGCATCTGTGTGCTCATGTGTGTCTATCAGCATGAGATAGGAAGTCTTGTTGTGTTTAGATAGTCTCTGGTAAATCAAAGGCACTCTGAGGCTGAGCAGCCGGCTTTAAACTTTTACAGATAAAGGTGAAGCCCTCCTAACTACAGGGCCTGATCCCATCCGTGTGTGTGTGTGTGTGTGTGTGTGTGTGTGTGTGTGTGTTATTGTCTTTGATCTAGGTACAGTGATGGCAGCCTGAGAGTGAGCCATGGTAATACAATAAGCCTCAGAGTCTTAGATCAGCACTTTGAAGCAGAAAGAAAGTGGCATCAGCAGCCATGGTTTCCTGTTTCGTGTATACATGTGCGTGGGTGGCTGTATTTCTGTTTGTGCGTAAAAGAAAAAGATTAACCTTATTGCCTTGCACAAGTTTCCCTTATTCCGTGGGGTCATTAGGTTCTTAATTGCTGCTATTTTATCATATTAAATACAAAAATATAGCTTGATCACGAAAAGCATCAGTCAGTGATTGTTTTTGCCTGAACCACAGTGTATTGTACTTTGTTTGGCCCCAACAGACTGCAGAACCAAGGGTCAGTTCAACGCCCTGTCCTATCACTTTAGAGGACGCCGATCAGCTGAGCACAGCTACAAAGAGAATAAACCTGCCAACAGCATCCAGGAGAACAGGTAACACAGTATGAAAAACATTAGGAATTCATCTTTGACTTAAGAGTGACAAATGTTTTAAAAGACACTGTGGTGTCAGTATGTGATTTGTATACTGATATAATTACTCTGAATCTGAAGCTTTTAAATGTGAGATTTAAGCAAGAATTTAGGATGTTTATAAATGATACACAGTGTATGTAGTTTATTTAGTCTTAGATTACAATTATATAATATACTTTGTACTATAATTATATGTTTGTACAATTGTCTGTGCAGCCCAGTGGAGCAAGCTGTAGAAAGTCTTGTAAATGTTACTGTGACCTCCAAGAAAAGCACTGAACCCTCAATCAACGACTTCCAGGACTTTGTCTCCGACATGCAGAAGACAATCACAAGCTTACGAAAGCAGGTGAGTGTCTCCATATGCTGCATGTCTGTAGCCTAGAAATCTAGACACACCCTAGCGGCAGCAAATGTAATTTGCAGCTAGGGTGTGGGTCTCGCTTGTCTGGCTAGCATGTCTGCACTGTCCATTTGAAAAAGCTGCTGTAGTGGAACACATTGACACAGTCAAAGCCTCATACATACACACATGTTTTTCATTAACATGTCAGCGGTACAGTTAATTCCTCAGGATGGGGTCCAGCATTCTTTTTCTTTTTTTCAACTATCTTTTTATTGAGAACAAGGTACAGAAAGACGGTTATATAGAAGGACAATACTTTTGGATTTTTCACATAACACATAAACAAATACAACCCACACCCACCCACCCTTCCCCCCTCCCTACAACATCCAGTACATCCCAATCTAAGGAGATTAAATAAGTAGATAAATAGATAAAGGTTATGATATTAATAGGTGAAGGTATCATTCAACAGGTATGAAGAATTAAAAAGAAAAGTATTTGAAAGTAAAGCTTGAAAATAAATGAGGAGGCCGTGCATGCTGTGCAACATCATGCGTCACCCCTCAGGATCTAGTACTTGTGGATTCATGAATTATTAGGGAGGGTGTTAAATTTGTTTATGAAAGACATTACTGGGTTCCAGGTAGAATAGAAGAGGTCTTTTGACCCTCAAAGTGTGTGTTTTGATCTTTTCAAGACTTAAATGGAGCATAAGATCACTCATCCATAAGGAGGTGCTGGGTGGTATGGGGGGATTTCCAGTGCAACAATATCCTTCGGCGGGCAAGTAGAGTTGTAAATGCTATAATGTCCTGCTTATTGATAATCCGTTGGTCAGCTGGCAGAGTAGGCGTTAGGTTGCAAATTTAAGGACAGTGCCTGTGAAAGTATTCTGAAGACCTCTGACCAGTAATCTGAGAGGGAAGAACATGATCAGAACGTGTGTGTGTTAATGTTGCCGGGGCGACATGACATCTGCTACAATTCTCATCCGCCTCAGGATAAATTCTGGCCAACCTAGACTTGGAGAGGTGGGTACGGTGCAAGACTTTAAACTGAATTACACCTAACCTAGCACATGAAGTAGTTCCATTAACTCTCTTCAGAGCATCAGTCCAGGATTCCTCAGGTATTACATCCCCAAGCTCCTCCTCCCATTTCCCTTTAATTCTATTGAGAGAGGTGTCTCCGAGAGATGATATGTTGGAATAGATTCTCACAATGAAGCCTTTTAAATTGAAGGGAATTTGGAAGATGTCATCCATAGCAGTAGGTTGAGGGTGCATTGGGGAAGTTTGAATCTAGATTTTGCATAAAGTGTCGGATCTGGAAATTTCGGAAACGACTTGAGCCGGGGAGGTTGAATTTTTGAGAGAGATGACTAAAGGTAGAGAATACACCTTCGCTGTAGAGATCCTTAAATTTGGAGAGGCCAAGTCTATTCCACAGGGCAAAGGTGTTGTCTAATCTAGGTGGAACAAAAAGATGATTATCACAGATAGGAGCCAGATGAGAAAAATCTCTTAAACCGAAGTGGTTTCGAAATTGTGACCAAATTTGTAAAGTATTGATAACAACAGGGTTAGAGGTATAGGGTGAAGTAGACAGAGGGAGACTCGAAGTAACCAAGGCGGGAAGGGATACCAGGATGCATGACTCATTTTCTATTTCACACCACGACAGCTTTGGAGCATGAAGCCAGTATATGATTTTCTGAGTATTAACTACCCAGTGATAGTGAAGCAAATTTGGTAAACCTAGTCCGCCCTGGGATCGATGTCGCTGAAGAAGCCTTTTCTATAATCTAGGGGCTTTACCTCCCCAAATGAATGATGATATAGTTTTATCAATGGACTGAATAAAGGATTTTGGGAGAAATATGGGGAGACATTGAAAAAGATAGAGGAATTGGGGTAACACGTTCATTTTAATACAGTTGATCTTTCCAGCCAGTAAAAGATTAGTGGACCTCCAATTCTGTAAATCGTTTTATTTTATCAATGAGGGGTATGAAGTTATCTTTGTATAGTTTAGGGAAAGTCCATGTAATATTGATTCCTAAATATCTAAAGCCAGATTTAGCCAGGTGGAATGGCAGGTCCTTTTGTGGAATTGCAAGAGCTAGGTTGTTCACTGGGAAGCACTCGTTTTTCGTAAGGTTAGTCTTATATCCCGAAAAGATACCAAATCTCTGCAACACCTGGACTATGTGGGAAACACACCGCACCGGATCAGACACATACAACAGTAAGTCGTCAGCATATAGAGCCACCTTGTGTTCCCTCCCCCATCTAGAAATTCCAACTATTTCCGAGAATGATTTTAGCATGATGGACAGAGGCACTTAGTGGGCACCCCTGACGTGTCCCTCTTGTTAATGGGGGCCCAGCATTCTGACGGTCTTCTGGTTAGCTGCAGCCTTTTAAATG
This sequence comes from Sander vitreus, assembly GCF_031162955.1. Lineage (NCBI taxonomy): Eukaryota > Metazoa > Chordata > Actinopteri > Perciformes > Percidae > Sander > Sander vitreus. Next base: position 24,315,122 of record NC_135874.1, on the reverse strand, counting down.
CAGAGCCGTTGATAAATAGAGAGTCTGATTTCAGAGGGTGCTGGACTGTTGTGTTTATAATAGGGAATGTGTTTTACATGGGAATTTTGTATATTGTAATATGGTTCAATGTGGCAATATCTTTCACTTGATAGTTGAGAGACATGTGGCAGTGTTGATGTAACTGCTTCTCTGAGTACATGTTTGTGTCCTTGTATCTTTGCAGATTAAAAGACTCGAGGCCCGTCTGAGCAAGACTGACTGCACTGATAGTGAGGGACGTGAGCGCACCGATGGAGAGCGGTGGAAAGAGGACTCCTGCACCATATGTGAATGCAGAGTATGTTCAACATATAAATCAATATGCAGTAATGTTTTAGTATCTCCATGTTTCTCGTTGAGGGCAGCCTGTCCAAGACTGCCCAGTTTAAATGGCCCAGTTTCTCTCTGGCACTCCTGCCTGTGTTTTACCTCATCCAGCACCTCTTGGCATTACCATCCTCCTGGCACCAGTGTCTCCACACAGTGTTTGTGTGTGCCGGCCACTTCTCTGCCTTTCGTTCTTTATCTTTGACACTTTTTCAATGCCAACTGCTGGCAGAGGAGCTGGCAGCCCCATGCCAAACCGGCTGCCTCTGATCTTCTTCAGTCTTCTTTCACTTTCTTTCACCTTTTGTTACCATCTTTTCAACTCAGTTTATTTTGCTCACCACATCTGATAACACACCTTTCAGTTTCTCTCTTTTCCCTTGGCTTCCCCAAAACTATCTCTTTCCACCTTCCACGCGTCACTGTAATTGGAGGATTTTTCTGTTCTAATTAAATTTGGCAGGCAGAAGAACAGTGAGAAGGACTGTCTGGGGAAAAAAATAGTTGAACACATCATGTTGGTGCTCTAAAACAAAGCGCTTCATTGTTCTGTTCGGCACTGTTGTCATGCACCTTACTGGAGGCTTGTTGTAGGCAAAACTTTTCAGTTTCTGGTCTGTGCCAAACAAAAGCACACGACAGGGCCAGCTCATGGCCACACATTGAAATCATTCATTCACACATTTTATATTCATATTATGTACATCTGAGAAGGGATTTCTTATTTAAACACATTTTCTGAACATACATTATCTGTGTTTGTTTAATGTGTTATACAGTCTTGTGGTTTTTAATTTTGCTGTATATAATAGTTTCTAGTCTCTATTTCTAGTCTCTATTCATGTTTTTGTGCCTGTTTGTACTTCCTGTTTCGTGATATCTGTTCTGCAGCTGGCCAGATCACAAACATTCCATCCAGTCTAATCTAATAGGATAACTGACCTGTTGCCCCTTCTTTGCACCCCCCCTCCCCCTCCCCCTGCAGGACACCCAGGTGACCTGCTATGTGGAGGCTTGCCCTCCAGCTGAGTGCAAACGACCTGTCAAGCTAAAAGGCGCCTGCTGCCCGGTGTGCCTAGAACAGGCAGATGTTGAGAAGCGGCAAAAATCAGACACCCGCCATGAATAACCCTCAGGACCCCCCCGACAAATACACTCTAGTGGCTGAAAGTCTGAGAGTCACACAGACATCCAGAGAGAGGATGGGACTCATGAATGTGTGCCATCAACCGCCACCATTAGCCCCAATAGACCCGATAGCCTCAGTTTTTGTTTTGTTTCATTTTGTATTCTTTTTTTTGTTGATTGGGGGAGGGGGGTGATTTCAATTTTGGATTGTTGCCCCCACCAGGGCCAGCAGCCTGAGGCTTGGTTTGAAATCCTCTGGCGACCAGCCAGCAATCACTAAATGGATTCATTTCTGAACCGAAGGGGGGGATGGATGGATGAATGGGTGGATTGTAAACATGATGGACAAACCTCTTCTCCTTGGTGGAGTCCACTGAGGCTTCTCACATGTAACAAACAGCCACTGTGTTGGTGACAAAACGCAGGGCCACTCGCCATTGACAAGCAGGAAAGGGAAGTAGTTTTAAAAGCGGCAGCCATTTTGTTGTCTCACAAAATTTTCTCAGGTTAGAGATGCAGAAAAAACGGTGCTATTCCCCCCCTTTTTTATTAATGATTTAATCACTAAATACAAACCTTCAAAGTATTGTCTTTTGTATGCAAAGCAACCTATATACACTCCGTATATGTCTTTTTATGATAAATCACAATTGAAAGAAGTGTTTTATTTAAACTAAAAGAGTATATGAATAGATTTTGGTTTTTTCCCCTCCCTTTTTGTATAAACATGCTTACGTATGAAGATAATGTGAAGCCCTAGGAACATGTTTGTAATGCAAAAGAGACGTCTACTGATTACTGCTCTTCTTCCCATGGACAACTTGTTAGTTGACTTACTTATTGTTTCTGCTGGCCTGTCCTGAACTTGAGTGAGGTGGAGCCGTGTAGCACTCCCCATTGCAGGACACTCAAACCAGCTCTTGCACTGTTGTGCTTCTTCCCAAGTTACATTTTTGCTTTCAGAAAGCAGTGAAAGAATATCCATTTTTACCACTGTAATGTTGTGAACTTTGTCCCAGTATTTTTCTTGGTCTCCTTAAGCCAAATGTATGATTTAGTTACTTCAAAAATGACATAAATAGCATATGTCCATCTATGAAACTATGTATGAATGTTGTCATGAGGTCAGGATTTAGCCTTTGGTACTGCTAACTCTACCACAGCAGTATTCTCCTTCTGGCCTGTTCAGATCTGTTTTCTTCATGTATAGTCTTTAGTCCACAGACCACAACATTGAAAGACTGCTACCATAACTGTTCTTCTCTGCTGTGGTGGACCTGCAGCTCTCTAGCTCCAGTTTAGACAAGGACACGCTTGCATGCATTCCTTTGTCAAGCATCACTTTGACTCCAGCTTTTCCCTCTAAGTTTTTTTGCTTTCTCATGTGTGTTCAGTGTTTGGATATTTCCCCCTGTGAGGACCGTCTTCAGTGTCGATATAGGTTAGGAAAGCTGGTCCTGCTCATGTTTCTTTACCATGTTGAAGATTTTGAGACCGGGGTGACGTCAGTCAGCAGCGCATGTGTGGAGCGCAGGCTTCTCTAGCACTCTGACCCTCATTCCGCTGTAATGGAAGCCATATTAGAGGGGAAGCAAGGGTTATGTTGGGGGAGGAGTGCTGATGATTGGGATACAATGTCAATCAAAACAAGTCTCCACCATCTTGCTAGTGTGAGATTTATTCCACTGACCCCTGTCAGCTAGCTCTAAACATATACTGTGCTTAGACCACCCATTGTACGCCATGCACTGGCTCACCTAGAGTAACATAAGTCACGTTTTGTTTTCCTGTTTTGCTTCGCTCCTAATTATGGCGAAGTGGCTGCAGCTGCAGTGTTCCTTTCCATTGTTTTCTTTATGTGGTAACATCCTGAGCAAGCATCTGTCACTAAACAGAAATAATACTCTCCGGAATGTTCCATCCAGGATTCCAGATGGATTACTGGGTTGGCAGTCGCACTGGTAAATTGGTATCATATCATATGTTTAAATATACTGGCCAGGTTTGTACGTTAAACTGTGTTTACAGCCGTTTCAAACTGTATTTTTCTCCTCTCCATTACTTTCTGATTGTGGCTCTTCCAACAGTACCTATATGTACACATCCTTTTCATGTGCTCCAATTTGTGTACGTTTTAATGAATTAAGTATTTTGATATATTTTCATAAACGTGTATGAATGTGTCTGTGTGTGTTTCGGCCTCATTAACAGGCTAAATGAATTTTAGAAAGTGTCCCAAGGTTTGGCTGTCAAAGCACTGTGAGCTCTCTTCGTTACCAGTCTTCATATTCATATATCTGTTGTATTATTATTTCATTTTTATTTTCACCATAGTTCCCTCTTCTTTTTATTTCCACCCAAAAACCTCCCAGCTCCCAAGTGTTAATGGAATGCACTGCTCTGCTAGACTGAACATGCTTTACCTACACTGTCCCTTAACCAGTGGTCAATGTGGATATAATAGTACCTATCATGACATTTGTATTGTATGTTTGCCAAAGAATGGTTTGCACTGTAATGTATGCCTCTTGACAGTAGTAATAAATAAGTAAGCCACATTTGAAATATAGTCATACATTTTGGTGCCTGTTCTTTTTCAGCTCCTGTGCTTGGCGCTAGCAGTTATATTGAACAACAGATGAGATCAATCTAAACCATGTGACCTGCCATCAGCTCATTGATGCTCTGACAATGCTCAGACATTTGGGGATTTTGCTTATATAACAATACGTTTTGTACTCAACAGCAAATCTATCTAAAACCCATGCAGTTTCGTTTTTTGACTCGCTGCTTTAGCGTCCTGGTCGTTAACATGGGCACTTCATGAAGTCTATAGCGCTAATCTAGTATTTTGTATTGGACTTGATTTTCTTTCTTAGTACTTCCTGCACTTCCCTAAAGTACACTGGATTTAGGTCTAATTAGCAAATGCTAGCGCACTAAACTACTAAGGTGACATTGGTAAAAATACCAGCTTAACATTAGCACGTAAGTGTTGTCATTATGAGCATGTTAGCATGCTGACAGCCTCACAGAGCCACTAGCATGGCTGTAGCCTCTTAGACTTGTTCTCCTTTGTGTTTGGCATGAGAGACAACCCTATCTAAAGCAAGTACATCCAAACAGGAAGCCGCTGTGAAGTGTTTGCTGAAAGATAATGGCAAGGTGAGTTGCAAGTTTAGACTGTTGGTCACGACATTGTCTCTAGACCCACAAGGTTTTTATACCTGTCCTCTGGAATTAGTTGCTTTTGTGTTGATCAGTTCTGATTCAGAGACGGTCTCAAAAATAACAAGCTTCCTCCTTTATCTCTGCTTCCACCATCCCCTTACTTTCTCTCCCCTATGACCCTCCCTTAGTCCTCTATACTTCTCCCTGTAGACTCAGCAATGGCAGCCAGGGCAGTGAGTGGACCGAGGCTCTGGAAACAAAACTGGACCAGGAAATGAGGTTTCCAGTTGCTGCACAGATAAAAGCGCCTTCATCTTCTCGCCAGGCAGGAAAAGTCATTATCACCCTGACAACAAGGGACCTTACTTTCTCTGGGGTTATTCTCATATCTGCTGCAGAATTTCCCTTCCAGGCTGTTTTTTGAATGGAACCTGCTCCGTTAACTTGGAGAGAGATGGACAATCTGATTATTTAAGTAAGAAAATGCTGTACTCGTCTAGAGCTAGATGTAGGCAGACATTCTGACACGCAAACGCCCGTCAAAAAAACCCGTACCAGACGCAATCAGATATATTCAACTGAGATAAAAGCTCAGATCTGAATCTCCATCCAGTACTTTTCAGATCTTAAAGCCATGTACAGAAAAGAGGCAAAGGATTGTGGCATTCAGGGTTTGGACAGGACACAAGCCTGCAGCTGCACAAGCCTGGCTACCAAGCAAGCCTCTCACTCCCCACTCATCATGTAGCATACTGGAATTTCATTTAGGCAATTGGCTCTCCGTGTTGTACCTCTCACTTTCCAAGGTGGGGAATTCTTTCCCCTCGCTAGTGGAACGTCATTCTCATTTCCAGAGCGAGCTGGATGAAAGAGAGAGAAGTGATGTCCCGCTGGGGGGGAAATAGCTTTTGCATCCTGGGACTCAAAGGACTGCTGCGATGGCTTGTCACCTCTAAGAGTGTGGAAATGTCATGCAATGGCTTCCCGCTAGTGTTTTTGGCACTGACACACAAGCCCACTGAGTTAATTCTGCAGGTGTTTCCACGGGCAGTTACTGTATTTTTACAGTTTTTCTCAATTGCTAAAACACTAAAAACCCATTGGCTGAACAAAGTTCTCAGTTGCCTGAACTCATTTAGCTAATTGTGCAGTCTGTTGTCAATACCTTGAACCATTTCACACGGTAAAACACAATTTGCAGATCTCACTTAGACTTTTCAGCAAATCTCTAAACACATTCTCCATGCTGTCATCCATGCTGGTAAACACAAGTAGCAAGAATCAAATACAAATGGAGAACACATGTCATTGATTGAACACAACCACTTGTTTCAAATGATGTGACACAACCAATATAAGCCAGTTCAGAGAGCAAACAGGTTGTTGAAGGTGGGAAGGAGAAAGTCTGAGAATGGATAGATGAAACCATGTGAGAGGACGAGTGCGTATGTGAGGTGGGCGAGGAGGATGAAGAGGATTTTTGCCCCTTTTAGTATTGTATACTGTAGTACAGTGCATTGTAGGCTGTATACTGTACAATGAACAAATTGTATGGCCCTGAACATTGTGCTTTCCATTTGTTAACAGTATTGACTGCTCAGTCATTTCTGATCAATTTTGAGCTACTATGATAGAACATGTTTTCGTTCATCAAAAGACATTGACGGGAAAAATATGAAACTTGTTTTGAGAATGAACTGTAAATTGAATGTACTTCTCCCTGAGAACTGTTTTGAAACCATGCGTTTTCCATTTGTTGGTGTATTGTTTACTGACTGCTTGATGGTTTATATCTTTTTGATCACTTTGTTTATGATTTGAGAGCAGTGTTTGATTTTGAACCCAGGTAAAACTGTTTTGAGGCGAAAGTTTCATTTTGCGAGAGGAGTCGGAGGTTTTGTAAATAGTGCTTGAAGATGAGGTTTTGTGTTTAATGTTTTCAGAAAATGGAGCGAGGTTTCAGAAATTGTGTTTTAGCAATTGAGAAAAACTATAAAACAGCTTGGGAAGGTGACTGTCTTACCTGCTTGGAATCACAAGGGCTGCAGTCCACTGGCAAACTCATGTTTTACTTATTTTGAATGACACTATCCTTACTTTGTGTCATTGATGGGATAGAGATAGTGGAGCTTGAATGTGAAGTTTGTCCTGATGATGGCACAAGAGGAAGGCACAATGATTGTCCAAAATCGAACCGTGGCTCTGCCCGGTGCATAGCGCCTCCCATGACGATTGTGATTGGTAAAGAAATACCAATAAACCAGAACACGTTTTTCTCCCATCCCAGAAGGCTGTGTGGACTAGCCAGACCCTCCTCCGCAAGTCTAAAGCTGCCGCACAGCAACCTGCAAGAGCGTTTCCAAAAAAGCAAAGCATTTTTAATGCTGTATACTGTTTTAATACTATGTATGCTGTTCATCCATGGAGCGATAGCCATCCTCAGCTGCTCTGCCTGAGGTTTTTACCATGTTTTCTCTGGTAAAAGTTTTTTTTGGGGAGTATTTTCTTGTCAGATGCGAGGGTTTAAAGGACAGAGGGTGTCGTATTCTGTACAGATTGTAAAGCCCTCTGAGGCAAATCTGTAATACTGGGCTATAATAAAATTTAATTGAAAAGCAGCTGCTGTTGAAGCCAGGCGGTTACCGCCAGAAGTTCAGCACAGTGAACTCTGAGCAAAATCTGTGCACATTCACGTGTGCGGCAACCACACTATAACCCTTCTGCCGGGATCAAAACCGCTTCCCCTCTGCCGTCTCCAATACCGGGTTACCGTGCAGCGGTGTAAAAGCCCCATGAGCAAGACTTAGCATTTCTAGATGCAGCGTTTCCAAGCCACCGTGTTTAATTTCTGTGTAAGTCCTTAGGACCCTCGTATTCCAAGGAACAATATGGTGGGCACTTTACTGGGCCCAGAAATGCTTCTGCTCAGGTAGCATGTGCGTTCACTGTCCCGTTGTCCCAACAGCATATTAAGCTCTTACAAATAAAGTACAATTCTTGCTTTGGTATTATGGCCTGTATCCTGAAGGAGTCACTAACAAGGTTTTGGAATTGCCTTTTAGATGAATTGATACCATTGGCACCTTGCTATCTATGATTGATATTTTTGATTCCTTATAGGTGTACTGTACACATGTACATTTGGCTACAATATCTGCTTCATGGTTGGGTCATTAATGGTGGGGGTGTGTGTGTGTGTGTGTGTGTGTGTGTGTGTGTGTGTGTGTGTTTCCTCTTCAGTCCCTGATGTCATTCTCAGCTTTTGTTGTTTCCAATTCCCAGCGTTTAAGTTACACTAATTCGATTTACGGCTGTAACTCGGCGCCAAATGGAGTGCTACATTTGACCCTTCTCCCCCCTGAGGTCTTTCTTTCTCCCCCGTATGAAAATACCAAACTCCTTTCTCAGGTCTATTAACTGTAATTGACTAAACAGAAAATATAGACAAAACAGGTCAACAGATAAGAGGAAGTAAGTTATCTTCTATGTCATCCAGCATAGATATGATTATGTTGAATCTGTGTGCATGTCTATGTGTGGGAGCTGGGCAGGGAGTTGAGAAAAAAACATACAGTTCCTACAAAGTAATTGTTGCTGATTAGAAAGCCAAGCTAATCTGATGTGAGGACTGGCTGAGCTCCTCGCTGGCAGATGACTCAGTGCATGACCGACTGACTGGCTGACTGATAGGCTATCTGGTTGATTTGCCTGCATTCCTCAGTGGACACCAGCAGTGTACAGTCTGACCCAGCGTGATAATCCCCTCGCTGCCAGGACCCCTAATCAGATCTCCTCTAGACCTGAAATCGGCTAGCTAATGGGGGGAAGCCAACCTGACACACTGAAGGAATGTGTGTTCACACGCACACATGCACATACACACCCACTGCGGTGCCATATGAACTGTCTGTCTGCAAAACATCAGCACTTACCTGAATGAAAGAAGCCTGGACAAGAGAAATGAACTTGGCTGGCATTTTCCTCCCAGACGTTGGGGGATTTTAGTTTGAGGTGTGTGAAAAGTGCATTAAATTACCAAAACCGCCGCGAGTATTGGATGCTTTGGATACACAGCTAAATCAAAACATGTACACAAAGGTTTTTATCGGGGGAATTCACCTAATATGACACATCTTTGCGGAGGAACGAGCCACAACTCCAGCTGTGAGCCAAACACTGTAAACGGTGTCGGATTGATATCAGGCACAAAACAAAGGGGAACCCCTTTCTGTTGTGATATTCGATATACAAAATATAACCTTTGAGGGCTGCTGTGTGCTCCTGTTGTATGGCTGTAGTAGCTCATGTTACCTCAATGCTCACATTAAATATATAGCTAGGTATTTCAGGACATTTCTTTTTGAGTTCTTAATGCTCAAATGTCTTCATTGCTGTCATATCTGAATACGTGTCAAGCAAACATGTAGCATTTCTAACCAGGCATATCCACAATTAGCAGTAGTAGCAGTGGTAGTAGTTGTCTGTTGGCCAAACAGTAGTCTCGTTTTGCCAGACCTTCCTTCTTCCTTCCTTCCTGCGCAGGAGGGTCTGACTAGTCCACACAGCATTCCGGGATGGGAGAAAAAGTGCTCTGGTTTATTGGCATTTCTTTAAACTAATCACAATCGTCTTGGGCGGTGCTAAGCGCCGGAAGGAGCGCCGGAAGGAGCCCCGGTGCCTCCGTAAAATAGCCTCGGTGAAGTAACTTGTTTTGGTGGAACGTGTGAACGTTCAAAAGTTGTTTTAGTCGTGCAACAGAAAACTCCGATTGGACAGATAGTCTAGCTAGCTGTCTGGATTTACCCTGCAGAGATCTGAGGAGCAGTTAACCATAGTCCTCAGAAATCAACCAGAGCTTAGAATTCCAACACAAAGAAAGCGGAAGGAAACGGTGCTAAAATAAAACCCTTAAGCTGTGATGACACTTGGGACAATGAAACATAAGCTAATCGTGGTATAGGAGTCAAAGGAGTAACATTATCAAATACCAGATGTTTAGATGAACATATTAGTGGGGTTTAAAACTCTCATGGAAGGCGTCATGGATCTGCTTTGAGAAACCGTATCCTCAAAGGAGAGCCCCTCAAAGGAGAGCCCCTCAAAGGAGAGCCCCTCAAAGGAGAGCCCCTCAAAGGAGAACCCCTCTGCGGCACCAAAGATAACACACAGTGCTACCTTGTTATAGCCTGTCCCTAACATGTGAGACTAAAGAGAGTTGGAATGAGCCTTAGGCTACATGGTCTCTAAATCAGACTTTTACAAGGTGTTGTTTCTCTGAAGATAAATGGATGGTCATACATCACCTAATGCCATAATTCCCATTCTTTGACTGTAGTGTTATTATGATGGAGAACTTTAAAGCTGCACTAATCAATATTTTTATATCAAAAAGGATGAAATCACAGTGTATAATGTAAAAGGTGTCGTTCTTAGTGTCAAACCCACAAAGAATCATTACCCTCAGCTCTATGAAGCATTCAGTATCTTGCAGCTTGTTGTTTTGGTTTTAAGGCTCACAACTTGCTTGTAGGATTTTCAGTCCCCCTACTCTTATCAACACTGTTTCCAGCTGCAGCAACCAGCTGTTTGTCAGTAAAGTCAGTATTGATAATGTTGGTTTTTATTGGTAATTTGACGATTTAAAAAAAAAAAAAAAGAAAACGGGTTGAAACGTCATGATTGATGATGAAAGCTGTGATTGACTCGCGATTGGTCGAGCGGGTGTATGGCCGGGACTTGTGCTGCGTTCATGCCACCTGGGAATAACAGGGACCAAACCCGTGATTACGTTGTTTTTCCGACTGCCAGCGTTCACATGTCCGGGATGCGTGTTCTTCTTCTTCTGTTATATTGGCGTTTGGCATAACAACTTGTTGCATGACTGCCACCGTCGGTTGGCCGTAGCAAAGAATTTCTAATAAGGGAAGAAGTTCCACTCTCTCGTTACTTCTGGCTTCTGAACTGGTTGCAGTTCCACCAGAGTTCCATATAGGGGGCGCTCACAGGCCAGTGCAGAAAATGGGACTCTATGGAGCTATACCCCTCAAAATCCACTTTTCTCAGGATGTGATTTTTTTGTCTAGTAATTTGAATGTTGCATTCGAAAGGGGAGGCTAAGAAAATACACACTGCTGGGTGTTAGATTTTTTTAAAGTGGCTTTTTTGTTCTAAAAAGCCTTTTAAAATGTCAATGACGTCATACACATATACGGCCAGAGATACTGCTTTACGGCAAGCTCTGAGTCGCTTCCTTTGTTCTCTCGAAGCATCGACAACACAGCTGACAGGTTAGACTCTCCCTGTTAATACAACACAGCTGACAGGTTAGACTCTCTCTGTTAATACAACACAGCTGACAGGTTAGACTCTCTCTGTTAATACAACACAGCTGACAGGTTAGACTCTCCCTGTTAACACACGTGCTAGAAAGAGGTTTGCTAATGTTTTAAAGACCACGCCGAAATATTCACTCTGACATTCTGGTTCTGCTTCGGATGCCGTCAAGCGGGATCTCCGATCGTAATCAGTCCTTGACTGACCAATCTGCATTCATTAGCAGAATGCTAGCGTGTTATGGGCAACAACGACTCAACCTGTAAGAAATCGAAAGGACACAAGTACTCGTTCATTCAACTTTTGACCTATAATCCATGTTGAACTTGCAAAAACTACAATCAAATCTGAGATTTCTCAACGACAAACGGGCGAAAGAGACACATTTAGCCGTCTAGCTCCATAGAGTCCCATTCATTTAGCACTGGACCGCGATCACCCCCAGTGGAACTCTGGTGGAACTGCAACCAAATTTGGTACAATGGGGCTGAATAGGGAGTGGAACGGGCTTTGGCCATAGCCTAGAGCATCAGGTGTGTAAAAACATGGAGGCCACAATAGCAAAATATTTGGTGCTGTTTTCTTATACGAGCATACAGACAGCACATGGACAGGTGTTTGTTTGTGTTATCTGCAGGATAACCAACGGGAAAGGACACAGTTAGGTGTTGTTTTTCTATACATGGGCCTATTTATGAATAATTTGAAACATGTTATGTCTGTGTATGTTTCTTGGCAGAGGCATTTGTCCACAATAAACAGTTTGTCATTGAAATATGTTCAGTGAACCAAAGTCGCCTACATCAAACGTCAGTCGTCAACAACACGTCACCAACTGGGAAACTCGGTTAGCAAAATCTAGCCTCAGTTTCCCACCTCTGATTCTCACAGGAAGGGACGTGAATGATGATGTTTTTACTCAGAAAAATGTTTTTCCGATGTCTATGAACACAGCATTCGAAACCGTGGCTCCACCGCCTGATCACTACTGCACAGACTCTGACGCCAAAATTACAATATGGTAGCGCTCGTATCCGGTATATTTTGGCTTCACTTTAGTACAGTGAGAGGACATCTTTTTTTACAGTCTAACTACAGTTAGTTGAGGGTGCGACTCCACCGGTCAAGTTTACCAAAGTTGAACTACGCGCAAATTTGCTTTGCCACCAAAAGTGAATGTTTTATTCGCCCCTTATTCACATGGAATGGAAGTGAACAGAAGGTGGATAATTGCCAAAGCTAATTTTGCACCGGTGTGACTGTGCCTTACTTTAAATCAACAACAGGCAAGCAGGTTGGCTCAGCAAAAGGTAAACAGGTAAAAGGCAGATAGCAGCGGCTGGGCACATACAGTAAACCTTCCAGCAGAGAGCAGCAGTGAGCCTACTGATTGCTGATGAGGAGCAGCTTTGTGAGCAGGTGATGGGTCAGGAGGAATCTCTTTAGTGACAGCAACTGGGCAGAGGAAGAATAATACTCCACAAAACATTGCGAAACAAGTACATTGTGTCTGACAGGTTTCTGTTTCTGTGGCTCAGGAGTAAGTAGAGGGATACAGTGTAGGATCTTCTTTCTCTGAGAACCAAAAAATCATTTTTGCCAAAACCAAGAATCTAAAATCATAAACTGCAGAAATAAATCTTCTGGGGGGGGAAGAAAACTGTTGCTCAATTTGTAGCATACCTTTCTCATAGCAACATTTTGTTTTCCCACTAACTAACAACATTTTGTGTGTGTGTGTGTGTGTGTGTGAGACACGACTCTGGTATTATGCATGCTTACAACTTGCGTGATGTACTGGGACACCTAAATGGAACAGAGCCATCATTAATGTTGTCAATAACGCCTTTTCCTACACATTTCACCACATATGCTGGCATTTTAATACATACAGCATGGCAAAAATGACATCTGGGTTTTTGAGTTATGCAGTGTGCTGTGAGAGAGGCGGAGATGTAGTTGACATGTTTTTCTGTATCTACTATTCCTGCAAACGTTCATAAGAGGAACAGCTGCACAGGCAAGTCATGGCTCACCAGAGACTAGGGGTCAGGTGGTGTGTAGAGACAGTCAACTCACTGAGGACACCTAGTGGGCAGGTCCTATCCTATCCCAGTCAGGCCCTACTCAGACGAGAAGTCTTGTGTCCAGATGTATCCCGACTGTGCCTGGATCCAGCTGAGTTTAACTGCAGTTCACATCTGGCATTCAAATGTGTCTAAAATGGGTCTCGGGTAAAATATCAATTTGATTCAATGATTTACATTGTGTAATGTCAGTTCTGGAATTCCATACAGTTAACCTCTGTGACCAGCTGGTTCAAAATTAGCAATGCCACAGATGTTTAAAATGCACAAGGGACTAAGGAACAACCAAACCCAAAAGATAATGATGAGGTAAAGCGTATATATGTCAGTAGCTGGCAGTGTGTAATATACGTGTAATTTAACTAGTGGCGTGGCAACAAACAGGTAAGGAGCCAAAGTAAAGGAAGACTGTCCAACAGAGAAACCCCAGCACAGATGTTACAGGATTGAACAAGCTGTAAGGCAAACACAGCAGAACAAAAAGGCAAGCAAACAGAGTGGGTGGGTTGTCAAGAGATGTGAACTAAAGAACTAGCAAGCTACTGGTGAGTAGTAAATCACATGGAACATCGAGAGGGTAAAAGATAGAATTTCATCCATCGTGTAAAAAAGAATAACTCAACAAAGCTTACTGAGGACATCCAGTGGATGATAAAGGAGAAATGGTGCTGGAAATTATTATTATATTATTATTTTTAAACTTTAGTTTTTAACCCAAAACAATCTCTATCGAATAATGTTGCTCATCACAGCCACACATCTACCTGTACTATAATTAAAACTGGGGAGCTCCAGCCTCGTTTAAAAAGAGAAGAGGCACGCAGGATGGAGACACCGGGTGAAAGACTGGCAGGGACCTAAGTGATTCACAATTGTTCTTGGAGCTGTGGCTGAGCTGAGCTGTTACACAACCTGTTTGATGTGTGCATATGCCTGTGGGTTTTGTTAACATTATTTCGCAACAGTCTGATGCTGGTAGCACAAAATGTAACCAGCAGATCTGCCGTGCGTAATTGTGGCTTGACAGTGACATCATCACTCCAGTTAGTACTTCTGTATAGTACTACAAAAGCATATTTCTGCCATGCCCGAAAAAGAAAAACATATCAGTATCACGTAACGAGTAATAACGAGTTTTTCACGTTTTATCAAGGTATATTCAAAACACACGTTTGGATTAAGCTCTACTTCGTGCTTGGTCTCAGACATGGCGAGATTCTTCTGCTATTGAGGACGGTGGATGATATTGTTATTAGTTGAGGTACACTAAGAAGGATTGTGAAATGGATTGGGCTGTACAGAAGGAAGAATGATTCTCAGCCCAAGCATGAAGTAGAAGCCGTATTTCGCAATTGATCTGTCCGCACACCGTGTCTTCATTCAAACAGAAGTTTCATGTTCTAACAAGATACATTATCACGTGAAACGTTACATGTTACACTATAAATCATCACATCATAACATGAAAAGTTTCACGTAACAATGTGATCATTTATTGTTACGTGAAACTTTTCACATCAGCATTAAGCCTGGCTTTAAGCCATGGCGTTAGGCCAGGCATTAGGCCTTACGTTAGGACTGGCGTTAGGACTGCCGTGGCATTAGGCCTGGTGTTAGGCCTGGCGTGGCATTAGGCCTGGTGTTAGGCCTGGCGTGGCATTAGGCCTGATGTTAGGCCTGGCGTGGCATTAGGCCTGGTGTTAGGCCTGGCCTGGCGTTAGGCCTGGCGTGGCATTAGGCCTGGTGTTAGGCCTGGCCTGGCGTTAGGCCTGGCGTGGCATTAGGCCTGGTGTTAGGCCTGGCGTTAGGCCTGACGTGGCGTTAGGCCTGGCGTTAGGCCTGGTGTTAGGCCTGGCGTTAGGCCTGACGTGGCATTAGGCCTGGTGTTAGGCCTGGCGTTAAGCCTGACGTGACGTTAGGCCTGGCGTTAGGCCTGGCGTGGCATTAGGCCTGAGGCCTTGCATTTAGCCTACCTGGGGCTTGTGGTATTTGCTCGGAGTCTCTTTTCTTTAAAGCAGAGGTCTTCAACAGGGGGTCCAGGACCCCTAGGGGGTCCTCAGAGTCACTGCAGGGGGGCCACCAAAGTGTTGTTAATTTTTTGAAAGTAAAAAAAAATTTCTTAACATGAATCCAATATATTATTAGCAAATATAAATCAGCCAATTTGTGGGGAAAAAAACACATTAATGATAGGCTTACTGGCCTATAGGTAAGGTAGTGACTAAGATCCAGATACAGTTCATTCTAAGGATTCACTGGGCCATATGTATGTTTAACATTAAAACATGATTTATAAAATCATGGCAACAATTATTTAATAGCTTAGTATTCTGTACATTTAAAAGGTACAGCATGTATAAAGGCTTTAGGCCACCATACACATTATTGTAGGCCCAGTTTAATATGAAACTCAATTTTATACATGTGTAGTAGGGGGTCCCTGCTCTGTCTCTCTCTCAGATAAGGGGTCCTTGGCTTAAAAAAACGTTGAAAACCCCTGCTTTAAAGCAATGAGGCACAAACACCAGTAATGAAAGTGTGGAAAATGCAAGATGGTGGTTCAAGATAACAGAAAAGAGCCATCTTAAACATCCACACACACTAGTCAATATTTTAGTATTTTCTTTTGCTTTTTGTCAGTAAATACTCGGGGCAGTTGTGAACCATGCTGTTATCTGTAACTCATCAGAGATAGAACAGCATCAATGACTCTTTTAGGCCGGCTACACACTGGCTGCGTGGCGTGAGCGTGTCAGCTGCGTGGCGTGTCCGTTTTTATTTCGGCTCCCATGGTAACAGGTTAGATCTTGCACACTGCCTGCGTGACATGCACGTCTCAGGCGCGGTTCGAGCCGTGCCGAAAACGCGTGCATGCTAGAAGTAGAACCGACGCCTATTTTTCACGCAACACGCAAGCGTTTCCAGGCAAAATAGAATACTAGAAGATATTTATATGTCATTTTGACACGAATACATATTAATAAATGACATGTTGTTTGAAAGTCTCTAGGTTTTGATATATGCTAAATGCAGATATAAATGTAATCGATTTTCAAATATTGCACCTGTCAATACAAACGAAATATTCTGTAGCCTATTTTGCCGTCAATACTGCCGACGTTGTCTTTGCTGTAATCAAATCAGTCTATATTTATGTTTAACATGGTATTTCATTTTATCAATGGGAAATGTACATATGTACAGACAAGGCTAGCAGCAGCAGCAGCGCCGCGTCAGACACGTTTCTGGTGTGAAAAGACATAGAAGAACCCACGCAGCCGGGTATGTGCACTTAATTGGACTCCATCGTGACCTCTGACATTTCTATCTGTGGTCTGTGCCTCAGAAGGTAAGGCAGTCCCCTGTTGTCACACCTTGACAGTTTCTGTTTACAACTCTCTGAAGCTTTTACCCTACACTCTAGAAAACGTGTGATGTCATTTGCCAGAAATGATGTAAACTCTGAACTAAAAACAGGAAACGACGTTCATGGGTACAGGGAGATGGATTTTGAAATCTGTGTCTTGCCCCTGTGCCATAGTTATCAAGTATTCAAGTATGCTATTTAGGACTTTGTAATTGTCTGCGTAAAAATGAATGATTTGATATTTAGTAATAGTTTTTATTTAGTTTTAACTTATTACTGATAACATATGCATTACTTATGAAAAAAAGGTTTTAAATTAGAAGATAGTTATTTTGGGATAAGGAAGAAAGTTAGTTATTATACAGTCTGCTTCAAATATCACATTATCATACATATTGGCTATATATAAAGAATTTCACATTTTACAGCATTATGTAATGATTAAAATGTTATATCAAAAGTGTCAAATTAAGTTCTATCTGCAGTACTTTTTGAGACAAATTCTTAATTCAATTTCAGAATGACTGTTACAAAATGAACTTTTTCAGAGACAGTTTAATCAATGCAATGCAACAGAAAAATACAATCAGATATACAAAATATTAACAAAAACCTTATAACAAAATAGGGTATGTATGTGTTTCGAGAAAATGTGTAGACAAGAACTCTTCAGATTCTTATCTTTTTTTCAGACTCAGTCAACATCATACATATGAATACAAGACAACAAGAAGCTGTTGTTATAGTGACAATTACAAGATGAAGATATCCAAATGTGTCACAATTATACATCAGTGCCTCCAGATATATATTTTAAAGATAGCAACAAGCATGTTAGACTTAAGTATTTTCTAAACCATCAATTTGACTTTACTTTTGATCATGTGTATTTGTTTCATTTTAGATCATACAAATGTCATTCATGTAGGAAGTGACTAACTCTCTAAGCTGTGCCTTTTAGAACAGTTAGGAAAAATAAGATCTCTACAATATTACAATATCTTATATTAAAGTTACCTTCAATATAAGATATTGTAATATTGTAGAGATCTTATTTGCCCATGTTGGCTGAGCAATCAATAGATTTCAAATACACTGCATGTTTTATTTAAGCACATTTTTGCACAGATGCTTTTACCTCCACTGTGGCTACAGCAAAGTAACAGCTTGGGAAAGAAAGATGAGAGGCTGCTTGATTGTTGCCATTTCTAATCAGAACCTGTAAAGGCTTTGTACCACTGCAGTGTCATGCACTGAATGATGCCACGTTGCTGGAGCCATCTACAGACATGCGGCCCGAGATGCAAACATCGGACGTCCCGCGTGACGAGTGAGCATTGTAGATGTACTTTTTGCTAAAGCACCATAAGTCCAATATTATTTGCCGGAAGTGGCTCCTGAACTTCACCCCAATGAAGGCATAGAGGATGGGATTGAGACAGCAATGCAGGTAGGCTATACTCCTGGAAATGGCCAGAACTTGGAGTTTAATCTTCTCTGCCTCACAACCCCGCTGGCTAAAAAGAGACAGGGTGTGGTTCAGCAGAACTACATTGTAGGGGAGGTGGCACATGATGAAAACCACAACAACTGCCAAAATCACCCGGGTGGCCTTGTGCCTCTGGCTGCTCTGCACTCTCAGCAAGGTGAACACGATGCTGGAGTAGCTGAACACCATCACCAACAGAGGCAGCAGGAAGCCAATGGCCATTTGAAGGCTAGGAACCACCACCTTCACTAACTTTGCGGTTTCATTTTTGCTGAAAGACAGTTGACACATCACAGTGACAGCCCCAGTCTCAAAATTCAGCTCTTCAAAGCTCTCACTGTAGAGAAGTGTGGGCAGTGTTAAAGCCACAGCAAACAGCCAAACAGTTGAGCAGATAAGGCGGCTGTAGGTCAAGGTGCGAGCGCGAACACTGAAGGATCTTCGCGCCCAAACTATAGCAATGTAACGGTCGCCACTAACGCACGCAAGCAGGAGCATGCCACTGTAGAGGTTGACACTGTAGGCTGACTTCAGAATCTTGCAAGCCACAGTGCCCATTGACCAACTGTGCTGCTCGTTGTATATGATAAACGGCAGAGCTAACACAAAGATCAGGTCTGCCACAGCTACATTGTAGAGATAGACATCTGTCATCGTCTTGGTTCTCTTGTAGAATATGTAGGTGAAGATTACAAGAGCGTTGCCGATCAGGCCGAAGGCACAGATGATGGAATGGATGTACGTTTGGGTGATGACCTCCACGGGGTTAGGGTCAAGGTTGCAGAGCTCATCATCTAGGTATTCTTCTGTACCATTTATATTATCATAATAGTCTGAAGTCATCGACTCCATGTTTTTGATCTGGAAAAGAAAAGATGACAATTTGAACAAATAATAAAGCAATTGATAATAGGGAAGTTAATTATAATTTGGGGAATACTACAAAATGTCAACATTTCCCAAACAAATTTGGTGTCACATTTTAATCTATATCCACGACGTTCCACTACCGGGATTGCTCCAGTGTTTGTGATTGCTCCATATAACTAAATACACTTTCTTTAAGCAGTGTACTAGAGTACAGTTTTGAGCTACTTAATTATTCTCATTTTATACTACTTTATACTTCCACTCCACTTCCTTTCAAAGGGAAATATTGTACTTTTTGCTCCCCTACATATATCTGACTCCTATAGCTTCTAGTTCATTTTCACATTAGGATATTACACGTAGAACTTACCAGCCATGATGCAGGGCTTTGCTATTAAAGTACTTCAAATTGGCTACACACTGACATTATAACAGTAAGTAATGATATCCAATAATACCGTACATTTGTATTATTAACCCTCTAACATGCACGCGCGACCGGATCGGCTATCAAAACAAAGAACAGAGAAGCTCTGATTTGAACACACACTGAGGCCAGTAATCTTTTTTGAAATACAGGAAGTTTACTTGTAATGGAGCATTTTAAATAATATTTCTATTTTTTGTACTTAAGTAAAAGATCTGAATACTCCATCCACTACTAATAAAGGCTTTCTGAATGGTCAATAACTTGTGCAGTTGTTCTCAAACAGACCAGTAACTATGTTATCACTTGTTAACTTGTAAGCCCTCAGACGGAAAGTGGTACCAAAAATCTAGCACATCATTTTGATGGGATAAAAGCCAGTGTTCTAGTTTAACTCTTCCTCTGGGTATGAATGACCCAATTTCAGCCCCATTAGACATTAAGTGAACGCACGCAATGGGTGGCTGCAGGTGCTAGTTTGTGCTTTGTCTGCTCTTGGATCAGATAAGCTCCTTATCATCAAGATCATCAAAGATGTTTTAGCGAGAATCAGCAAGTGTGTAGGAAGGCCACCAATTTGTAACAAGGTCAGTGAACAGTAACAGACTGAGAGTTTTTTTTTCTGTGTGACACTAAAACAGCAGACTTTTCCGTTTTAACCCTTGTGCTGTCTTCCCGTTGACAATGCAACTTTTTGTTTTTCTGAGTCAACATTTTGACGTTTTTGTCACTTTTTCCAAGTTTTTTTGTCACTTCTTCCACTGTTTTTTATTTATTTTATTATCAATTATCATTTTTTTTCTGCGCCTTCTGACATTTTTGTGGGATCTTTCCTGCGTTTTTTGAAGCTTTTTCCGACATTTTTGTCACTTTTTTCCACATTCTTTTATTGTCTTATTTTTTCAAATGCTATAAAAGTCAATAAAACACCCAAATTCAACGAAAGTAACTAACTGATCATTTATTTTAACTTGTGAAGAGTGTTGGATAGAACCATCCATGTTGCTTTTGTTGTTGAAAATGGGTCAAATTTGAACTGGAGGGTTAGCTGATGGGTATCAAATTACACGGACCAACCCGTAGGATACAGCATAGCACAGAAATAAACATGGTTTCTCCTTGATGAAAATAGTAGCATGAGAGAAACTTGAGCTTCAACTTCTTAAAAAACCTGATGTGACGATATCTCTTGTTTCAGCACTTTTACTTCTCACAACCAACTAGTTTATATAGTTTAAGATTATTTTTAGTATGGTACAGTAGCATTAATAGATGAGGAAGGTATAAGGTTTTGCATACATCCGTGTGGGATAGATAACAGAACAAGAAAAGGGTGAGCCTTTTGTTCTGTAGATATTAATTACATATGTTACAGAACTGATAGTTCTGTAAAAGTGTTCCTCTTGTGTGATGCGTCATCTGTGAAACTAAAACTGTGAAAAGGTTTATCAAATATAAAAATCTTTTGTCATTGTATGTAAATCTTTGACAATGATCAGTGCAGTTTCAAGCTTTAAAACAAGAACACACCATTAAATTACAGTTCCACACATAGATGCTACTAAATAAACAATACATAGACACAGTAAAACATACATCATGCATTTGCCAAAACTGAAGAAAATCATCCAGCAGAGAATTTGGAGCGTTTATTTGTGCTTATATTTTCTGTTCAGAACATACGTACCTTGCAGAATGAGGATTCTCTCTGCCGATGTCTTTAAGTCAAAAGAGAGTAAAAAATATTCCTTCCATGTACCAGAGCTTCGCAGGTGTCAAAGCTGCTTGTGAAGACAGAGTTCAGTGTGGGGATTTATATGTCACAAATACTGCACGCCCAAAATATGTTAAAAAAGAGATAAAGCCAAAGCCACATTCTAATGGGTTTTGCTTCTGTGTGTGAGTATACACACACACACACACACACACACACACACACACACACACACACACACACAGCATTACTGATCTTCCTACTTTTGATGTCACATGCAGGGACATCCCCCCCTACCTTGCTTGCACAATGCACATTAGGAGGTTAGTTTTGCTTGCCAAGCAATGCTTTGATTTACTGCAAGATTGCTTGATTTACCCCAAATGTTCACAGTCTCAACAACTACCCCATCAACTTTCAAATGATTTGTTTTTTTGTGGGCAACTACTGAGCATGCCGTCACAGTTGTTGTCAATTTGAAGACAACAAGTCTCCCAGAGATACTGTACAGTGACAAATGTCTTTCATATCATAAATGAAAGACCAAATAGAGTTTTCCAATCTATCGGATAACAGTTTGCTGCCCTCCCTCACTCTCACGTGTCTGGTGCATTCGCGCAGACATCCCACACAAAGAAACTACCTCTCTGTCTTCATGCCCTCAAACCTCAGTCTGGTTTTGCGGAGAATTTGTTTCACTTTCGAAACTATTCAAAACTGTTTAGTTTTCAATTGCCATCTTAGGTTTTGTATTTTATTTTGTAGTTTAATGTTATTTTAAAATAACTTTTACATTTGTTTTTGCCTATACTATACTTGTTTGTCTTCTCTTTTGGGGTTTTCTGCTTTCAAATGTGTAGCTTTAAGTTTGTATTCTATTATTGTAAACCCCAATTTAGCCTTTTTTAGATTTTTAGAGCATTGACTTGGTTATGTGTCAGGCTAGTGGTTTGAAAAGAAGTAAATATGGATTACACTGTAATGTGTACAATAATACAGACTGTAGTTGCCTTTCCTCAACATGACCAGCAGATAGAGTCATTTCAGTGGATACAAGTTAGATTTGAGAACTTGTTGGAGAAATAAAAATGTCATCATAACTAACAATTAGTTGATATGAACAGAATGCTAGATCTAATATGTTATTTTCAAGTCATCATTTGCAGGGATATAGTGGAGGGTAAAACTCTAAGATTGTATTTGTATATTCAATCTTTTGGGCCTCATTTAAAGCTTAATGATATCATCTTTATGTGATATCTATTTACAATACATGTCACAGTTACTAATTGCTGGTTTAAGGTGTTTTTAAGGAGACACACACAAGTAATACACTTTTAACAGCTTATGGTGTAGGTAAGGAACTGTACGTTGAAATTGAGATAAAACCCTAATTATCATAATTTTCATCATGATTTTCGGAACGTTTGTCGCACTCTTAAATTTAGAGCATAACTCATACATCCACACCCATAAGCAAATACAAAAGCTTTATAATTACTCAGAGTGAAAAGATGTAGTTAGAGGGCACCAGACTAAATTGGAAAGGTTGTGTTGAGAGATTCCAAAGCCTGCTGCATCAAGCAAGAAGTTGATAGTAAAATGTTTGC
Organism: Sander vitreus; assembly: GCF_031162955.1. Lineage (NCBI taxonomy): Eukaryota > Metazoa > Chordata > Actinopteri > Perciformes > Percidae > Sander > Sander vitreus. The sequence continues at coordinate 24,292,578 of NC_135874.1, read as the reverse complement.
TTTCAAAATAAAAGCTTTTTAGTGTAACGCCTCAAAATTCATGTGGCATATGTCTTGTGTGCGAGACAATAACACAACTCAAATCAATATACAGCTGAATAATGTAATGGAAATATATACTTGTTATGCACGGATGCCAAAAATCAGGTCTGTCGCCGTAAACACTCAAAACATTGCCCCTTGCTTAACTTAAAGGACTGTAAAAACACGCTCAAACGCCAAACTCAACCCCTTTAGTTACATTTTAGTTGAAGTTGGTTTGAACCTGTTCTCATCACACACAGGACATGTGGAGCAGATGCTGGATGGTCCCGGACCGTCAGTGGATCCAGTTAAGTCAAACTGATAAATCCAACAAATAATGCTTTAAGCATTCAACAAAAGCCTGTTTAAAATAAATGACTGGTTTGAATATGATATGACAGTGTACTTGTGGGTACTTGAAAGGGACTTGGTACTCGTACTGCAGATACTACTGATGGCCATCAGTGTCAACAGTGACCCATTTCAGCCTTGCCTGTCTCTTCCTGCTGTTTTTCTTCCTGCTTTGACCATTAAACCTCTTTTTTTGACCTCATCATGCCTGCAGCTCACACTCCGTTCCTTTAATAGAAGAACCTCTTTATCGGAGACAAGTCTAACTGCATAGGATATTCATGGGGCAGTAGGCCCTCTTTGTGTTAATTCATTTCATGTTAGGGGAGTAGCCTACTCAACCCTTTGAACTTTGGTGGCTTGTTCTAATTGAGTAATTGGATTTCATGTGTACCATATGTAAATAGAATATTCAAGGACATTTAAATAGTCGAGGTCTGGGAATTTTAACAACCCGAGGAGAGTTATAGGCTAGTAGAGTCGGAACAAAGTCCTGTGACAGAAACCCTTTTGATAATTTTGATGATTTAGTTATTTTATACTCAAAACATTTTAGAAAATAAATCAACATTAGTCATAGTCGGATTTTATTTTGGAGGTAATAGTCGGAAGTGCAGTTTTGTTTCTTTGTTGCAGCACGTTTTTCCTACCTGATGGCGCGCGCGACCGGTGTGGGCAAGTCCAAACCTTCGCCTCGCGGCAACTCGCTCTGCAGGTTATCCCGGTGAATCACTCCTCAGTCAGAAAGCTATAAGAAGGACAACTTTCCTCATGCTTTCATTATCCTGCTCGCTCTTACAACAGGGACTTTGTTTTCAGACACCATGAGTAAGTCCAACAGCTTGAGAGTGAAGCGCTTTTTCAAATTAAAATCACCTGATAAAGAAAGCAAGGACCTGAAACGGTCGGACTCCCTCAAAGATGGAGTATCGACTTTACCGACGAGTCCCGGTCCTCTCAGCCCGGGACAAAACGCCACATTGACCGCTGATGTTGTACCAATTTCCCCAAAAGAAAAGAAGGGAAGGCGGCTGTTGTCATTCAAGATGAGACGGAAGAAATCCAAGCGCAAGGAAGAAGACGAAGGAGAAGAGGTGTTCTTCACTGATGAACTGGGCAGCTTCAACAAACAACTGTAAGATAAAAAAAAAAAAAACAAGTTAATTAATAACACGATGTTTCCCCCGTTTTTAAGGCCATGGTTTAAGTGTAAAATACATATTGATATTTACATATGATTACCATACAAACTTAAGCTAGTCTACATGAATATTGTGTACTTTTAACTGTAACAATGTAATAGTTTTGAATTAGCAAACCACCACAGATATAGGCCACAATCCCCCATTTAGTAAAAAGAATGGTCTTTAGACCCCTTATCAGGGTCATTGTTGTCAAATATAATCTATATCCAATTGTATTTTAATCATTGTTTACTCTGGAGGCTGGGTGACACTGGTGCAAAATATCATAGCCCTACATTTTTTTTCCTTCTGATATGTAAATGTAAGTGAATGTAATAGTGAAGCTATGGGCCCTGGAAACTCCCCTGGCACTCATTAGACCCCATTTTGGAAAACCAGTGCACCATATTTCACAAGCTGACAACTGAAGGAAGCACTGCTGAGCGATTGTTTTCCCCCCCCTGGCATTTTTGAAAACGAACTTCTGTGGAATTGAGCTGTGGTTGAGCTAGATTAGTCAAGTTTGTAAATTGCAGAGAGGTAAACAGAGAGTGAGGAGGGCGTGCTGTCACGCAGAACACCAGATGCTGTTGCGTTGCTTCTCCTAATGAAGTTCAAATATTTCATTTGACATATTAGGTCTTCACTTTGTAGGAAGATTTTGAAAGTGAATGTGAAAACAGCACAGGCTGACCCTATTTTCTTTTGGTGCCCTTGGGCAAGGCACACCGCCCCTTCAATCCCTGTTCATTGGCCAACAGTGCAAGACTGTGGCAGCTCCTTCATGGGAATGGAGGGGAACTGTGTCACTGTGAAGCAGTAAATATACATGCTGAGTCAGTCTTCCCTGGATAAATTCAAGATTTAAAAAAAACCCTGGTTAACCTCAATTGGTCACAATAATGACAGAGACATTTCCAGTACTTTATTTAACCAAGATATTTCCAGTTCATTTTAAAAAAAATTCTTCCATTTCTTCTTCTATTTAGATCCAAATGTTCTGCATCCGAGCCAGTTTGTTGATGAATTGAGATGTATTGCCTGGTCTGACTCAGATGTTATTGTCACCTGTCAGGTTAACATACACTGACATGTGATATGAGGAGGGCAAGCATTGCGTAACATTGAATGCTGAAGTGAAAAACCTGCGGTGCAGGTGTTACACATTTCCCTGTTCGGTCCAATTATATGTGGCTCAATGAAGTTGATGTTGTGTCTGAGCTGGTCTGGCACTGAGAAGTAAATGACTAATACAGAAGACAGAGAGGGGACAAAACATGTACACATTGTAAAAACATAAACATCTGACTCATATGAATTAGCATGCACTATTAATTATATGTCTTACCCACTTAGCTTGATCAATGTATAATTTTGAAATACTGACGCTGTTGTGCATCAAATTATTGGTCTATTATTGGTTTATACACAGTACTTCCCAAACGTCTGCAGGCAAGCACATTTCCATTAGCCTAGAAATCTAGACGCGCCCTATCGGCAGCAAATGTAATTTGCAGCCAGGGGGTCTAGCAACTCTCCGTTGGCTTGCGAGCTGGAAAAGCCAAACTCTACCCGGGCCAATCACTCCCTGGAGACTTGGAGTTAAGCTTTTATTTGAGGAAAGAACAAAGAACGGCACTGAAGTCGTTCTTAAAAAGGAAGATGTGTTCGGAGTTTTGCCGACCGGATACGTTTAATCTATCAACTAGCGTTGCTCTGGTTGGTTGTAGCGCTATCCTATTGCATGCAGAGGGAATTTGAAAGACAACCGTTTATCCCGCCCCTCGGATTGAGCCCTGTCAATGCTGAGTTCCCAGACCCAACATCTTGATGTGGGTCTGGCTTGTCAGGCTAAATTTCCATTGCATTTGGAACTTTCAGGTGCAATTTGACTTTTTATAGATAAAAAACAAACAGAGGCCAAAACCAACACTACATACAGTATATTGATGATGTAAATTTGTCTACTGTCAAAGACTTTGCCAATGCTGTATATACCACGTAAGCTGTCCCTTAAATACTTTATATCTGGATGTATTATAGCAGAGCTGTAGTCTAGGGGGTGATCGGGGGCCCAGTTTGGCGTCACGGCTGGTGTGATCCCATTGCAAGCTGGTCTCTAGTAGGGCTGCTCGACTAAGGAAAAAATAATACTCACGATTATTTTGTTGCATTTATTGAAGTTAAAAACCAGTAAACAAATCAACAGTGAAAACACCTTGAACTGTGATATTTCCCTTAATACCTTTCCCGTTTGAATTTTTCATTTTCTTCAGAACACAAGACAAAATAAGAGTTTACTTGCAAAACATGATGTGCAAAAGAATCGTTTTTCTCCATTATTCTTTTTTTGTGATCTTTAAAGGTGCTGTAGGTAGGATAGTGAAGATCCAGGATTGAGTCAAAGAATTTGAACATCGACAACTTCTCAGTCCCTCCCCCCCTTTCTGCTAAAGCCCAAAACGGTCTCCTAAGTCCCTCCCCCCACAAGGGAGAATGAATGCGTGTGCATGAGCAGTGATTGACACGCAGTTAAACTCAACTGCATATGATACTTCCAATGATACAAACAAAATGGTGTTGGTTTTCACCTTCAAAGACTCATTCAAGGTTCAATCAGTGCCACGCTTCATTCACACGTAATACCACTGTGTGTTTTTTTAACCAACTGTTGATACTGTTCCATCTTCTGAGCTCATAAACATTTTTATTCATGCATTTCAAGACAGGCTTGTACAATTTTAGAATACGTCTTCAAGATCGTAAACCTCTCTATCTCTTCTCTATTACCGAGTCTCTATGGCCTGCTGAGTTAGTTTGTACAGGATTAAGCAAACAAACACACCTGGACCTTTCAGGCATTTGCCCTATATTCTGTACCAAAACAGATACAACACGCTATAGCTTATCAGTGAAAAAGGCTGTTTTGCAACAGAATGAGATCACTTTAGTTTGAGGCATGTTTCTTCTGTCTTGTCACAATGACAGATGTGACTTAAGTCACAGCGCTTTATATTTCCAGGCCTGTGTCTGGCTGGAATCGGACCAGTATAACACTTGAAATAGTTGATGTACTAAGCGAACAGGGAACAGGGAAAGTACAGCCTGTTCAAACTCACTGATAATACTGAGGGATTAGAAAAAGTTCAGAGTTTGTGTTTGTGGACTGCTTGTTTGAGTGCTAAGGTGCGAGGATACATGCTTTCTCCTTTCTTCATGTTACTGCAACAATATTAAAATGTCTGGTGGCGTATGTGAAAAAGATTTCACTGGATGGCTTTAACCAAAGTATTTGAACAGTAGGGGAAAGCTCATGCAGTCTTCCAAAATAATCTAATCTAGCAGACTAGATCAACCTGTCACACCCTTCAGCACAGGCTGCAGATTCCTGCCCTGACAATTCCTTGGGTCAGGATGTGGAATTTGCAAGCCAAAATGAACAAGTTAACTTTTTTGTGCACAACACCTGTGGTCCCATAGCGATGCAGGAATTAACAAGAAAATCACCCTTAATGCAATCACTCATACCTTGCTTTTTCATTGGTTTAAACATGAATTATGAATGTGGCAATCATGACTCAGGTTTGTGGGGTACAATAGATGTATTATAGCCCAGTTTTTTTTTCTTGAACCCATATTCGTTTAAGATTATTCTCTTTATTAGTCTCTGAAGGCCCCTGGCATTTCATGCTGTTGATGTAGGGAAAGCTATCTTACATGGTTTTTGCTGGGTTTTTAGAGCGCTTAGGTGCAAATGACAAACAAACAATCTGGCCCGTCAGGTTAGTGTTGTTGCGCAGACAGTGACATCAGAGTTTTTGGCCTGTGACATCAGTATTTATCCCGTGATCTCCTTTTGTGAGCTGTCACAAATGAGGTGGCATTTCGTACCATGGCCGGAAATGGCCAAACTGGTTATGGTTCTAACCGCAAACAAGACTTTTGACATGTTTACATATAAATGTGCAGTTGCTCTTCCACTATATCGAGGAACAGGAAAAAAAAGATTACCTTGACCTTGAACAGAGGTGTCTGAATGCGCTACAGGCTATTGATGCGCCATTGCAGCCAGGTTGCCTTCCCTTCTGGTAGTAGCTCTTTTTCACGCCAACATCTTCTTCTTAGCGTGATGAGCCAACGTGGCTTTAGGGCTAGGCTACAGGATAGGCTTATATTGCTGCCTGTTAGTTTGGTATGCTCTGACAACGTATCAATGTGTTTTTAGCGTTTTCATTGGACGGGATTTTTTTGAAACGGTGCTTGTGTGGACAAGAATTGTTTTTTAGAACGAAAGAGTGTAAAACCCTGTTTTGGATTAGACCTGATACACATGACACAAATGATGTACAGAAGGTTTCTGGCAAACCTGTGTAGTTGGCACAGTGAGTCAGTCAACGAGAGAGAGACAGGTATGCTATGGCGTTATGAAGGATCAAGGGAGAGGGTTCACTTTTCCTGCTCCAGATTTCCCACCGTGGTCAGAAAGAACAGGGGAGACACTTTGTTTCTCTCACTATATGACTCTAGAGTCGCTACTCGCTCGAAAGCTAATCGTGTCACTCTCACTTCTCCCTCGCTCTATCACCTACTCCACACACACACACACACACACATGCCACAAGTATAAACATCAGGCTACTTACGTTATTTGCACTACAAAGAGTGTATATATTTGTTATTTATTTTTGGTATAGTGCTTAACAAGCATAATTTAATTTTGCCCAGTTGTGGCCTGTTGAGGTGTTGTGTTATTTGTATCGATCCACTATATAAACATAATATCTCCATACATGGCATTTGATTGGAGGCTAGTCTCTCTTTGTCCCACAGCAACATTAAAATAGTTTAGATTTATGTACATTGTTTCTGTTAATAATGTATTGTATTAAGTGTCCATTTCATTATAATATTCAGATTTATCATAAATAATTGAACATGCACGTGTATTTTAAGTTCCATTAAAGAGGGGTAGGTGGAGGTGGGGTCACATTTGAGCACTTAGAAATTTACTTGAAAGTAACGCAATAGTTACTTTCTGAAGTAACTAGTTACTTTCATAATTTGTAACTGAATAACTAATTTAGTTACTTTTGGAAGAAGTAACTAGTAACTGTAACTAATTACTTTTTAAAAGTAACTTGCCCAACACTGATAACATTGTCCCGTACCTACAGGACATCAGACTTACTTATTGATGCACGCACACAGTAGTGTCGGCAAACTTGAGGGGAGAAAGGAAAGTGTGATAGCGTTCCACGTTAATGCTTTTTTCCTCTCTCGCTCGAGACCGCTGTGTCCAACGTTACTAGCAGGTAGAGCGAGCTACAACTGACAGGGAGAGAGAGAATTTATCACTACAGCCAATCCAGTCTGCTCAAAGCGATGGTCTTTTTCACAAATAGGTTGCACGTAAGGGGGGAAAAAAGTAGCTTCCACTTAAGGGGCCCTATCTTGCCACGACAGGGTGGGGGGGCGTGGCATCACGATGGTGGCTTTCCATTGTGATGATGATGATATCGTCCATCGTGATCGGCACAACCCTAGATGACAATCGATTGGTTTATTGCATGTTACGCCCAAAACACACCTATGAATTAATGAAGACACTAAGTACAACCCTTTTGAACCATGCGCCCGGCGCACGGACCCTTTTTTCTGCCGTCAAACTAGCAAAAGTGGATTTGGACACGCCCTAAACGCACCTGCGCCATGCGCTTCACGCCATGCTCTTAGATCGTTAAAATAGGGGCCCCAGTGTTTTAGCTCATTCAGTCCCAGTGGGCTCGGCTGCCAACTTTTTAGTGCTACACCATCCCTGGCTTCAAGTTACCTAACATAACATAATCCCAATGAGTTTGATGCAAAGAAAACAGAAAGTACTGCGGCTGCAAAACCAGCCCTAATCGTTGGTACTGTTTTTTTTCCCCCCACCAAGCAATGAGGAATCGGATTGATATTTTCTTATTTAGTTTGGTAAAACTATGCCATTAGACATGTAAGTGTTTGTCCTCGAGAATTTCTTGAAATGAGATCATACATAATCTATCAACTTCTTATCACAGTAACACTAGAGATTAGAGGTGTTGAAATTAATCAAATGATCGATGCATCGAATCGTGGACATGGACGGCCGGGCCATAATCGATTATTTCTGTTTACAATTTAATGTAGGCCTAACAACCTTTCTGTTTACATATTCTGTTATGTATATGTATATGTGCTCAGTGCTGTAGTTTTATGTATCCAATTTATTTAGTGTTAGAGCACTGCAGAATGTTTTGTTTTTGAAGCTTGAAAAGCTATGAATTAAATATCCTACATGGCTTTAACAGAAAAATGTATTTAACGCATCGTGATGCATCGCGATATCGAATCGCTGACATCATAATCGTAATCGAATCGGGAGCTCATTGAAGATTCACACCTCAACTAGAGATAGAACTGACCAAGGATGCAGTACTGGTTCGCTGAGACCAAACCTACACACATTACGACAGCTGGATCCTCCAGATGGGTGTTGTCGGATTTGGAGGAGACTGTATTTGAAAATGAAAGTGTTGGTGTGCGTAACATGTTCTGAGAAGCTGTTGACTGGCTGACCTGAGCTGCGGCTCAGTGATATACACTGTATGTACGCCTGTTCACACCTGCTCATTCACATGCAAACAAAGACGAGACAGGTATTCATAAAAGAAGACTGGCTCTCAGCATGGCCTGTGTGGCTGGTCGCCACACAGGCCATGCTGAGAGCCTAACTATGGATTTTCTATTGTTTGGAACTAGTCAAATGAGGTATTCTATAGCTATCGGTTTCACTTTAATGGTATTGGTGTTGGTATTGTAATTTTGTAAACGATACCCTGCCTTAGCTAGTATAGACCCACACTGGATCTTACATGAACGAAATGTGTTGTTTGCCGCTCTTCACGTCTCAACAGATCTACCTTTCCTTTGCTTATGATCCAGTTCATCCCTCTACCTGTTCTCTGCTGTGTTTTTTTGTCTACAGGAGCAGGAGTTAGTCAGCAACACATTTGACTAACAGCATTTTCTAGAAGATCAGATGATAAGTAGGATGATTCACTGCTGATTCTCGGGTTGCTGTGTATGGTAACTACTTGAACAACACTTGCCAAAGGTTCTGCCTTCTTGGGAAAAAAAAAGGCTTTTTAAACAGGGGAATTGTTGTCACATGTTCAACCAACCAGCCACAGTTACAGATGTTTACTTTTGTTAAGGGTAATCAGATCTGGTATTAAACATTGCTCTGTTAGGTGCTGTTTAGATAAGTTCTGAGATAGACCGATGTTGTGGAAGGACTGGGAGAAGGAGGGCATGCAGGCGGGTTAAAGAAGGCATTTGGCGTTAGGCATGGGTCGATTCTGACGGTATAAAAATATCACGGTTTCAAGGTATTGCGGCATCGCGATTACAGCTTTAAAATGTATTGTTTTTGGCATGTCTGGGTAAAAATTGAACACACTGTATTTTATTTTTTAACACACCGCACACTGGCAGGGAGAGGGGATTTCTGAAGTGCACTTTCTGTATACCTTGTCCCAGTAACCGGCCTACTTGGCGTAGGGAGGGTTGGGAGAGGAAACGAATGAATTCACTCACATGTGAAGGCTGTTGCTCCAGGGAGCAGGTTGTGAAATGTGATGTTTCAACTGTTGAGAGGGAATTTCTTTCCATAAAGTTTGAAACGGGTTTGTAGGTTAAAGCTTCATTGTGTAGTGTTTTGAGTCGATTCTTAGCAAAAAAAAAAACCTTTGTTCTTTCACAAATATGTGCTCATTCATGTGTAATTACTTCCACCAACTAATCAATTTATTCTCGTAAGTGTAGAATCTGCCATTCAGAATCATTCAGAATACATACCATCTTTAAAATACATTAGCCAAAGAGGGACATACCTCCGCCTTTCACGCTTTTAGGCACCATGACGAATGCCAGGGGGAGATTACTCTTCAAATTTGCCAGCAGATTTGAAAGCCCGGTGAAGATGGAGGATCACGCTGATACTTTACTAACATTAGCTTGCATTCGTTTGGGAACCTGATAGCTGATGTTAGCAATGAAATGGTACCAAAATAACGAAAACGTAAAACTATCATTACACTGGAAGGAACACTCACGGACGAAGTCAAACTTCTTGGAATAATACGGCCACCGTAGGAGTTAAAACGCGATCGGAATGGGAGGGGCTAGAAAGTAATATTCAGTTGGTTGTCATTAGAGGTGGTACGGTTCATGAGAAAAAAAATCCGAACCGCTCAGTTCGCTTGTCTCGGTTCGGAGCGTGTTCGTCAGTACACTGTTAATGTACACTAACCACTAACTGCCTTAGTGCCCACTTTATACACCTATGTTAAAACACTTACTGGAAACGACGAGGGGGATGAGCGTGACAAACGCAACACATGGCAGCTGATTGGACGAACGCGTCACGTGGTTCTTGCTGCTCCCGAATTTCAAAACAGACTCTAATGGCGTCTCGTTCTGAATAAGATCTCGTATTTTACGAAAATAGTTCACCGAAACGTGTTTCTGACAACATTTTAAGCGAGAAATAGGCCATATAGTTGCTGAATCTCTGTTTTTTTTGATCGACAAAGGTCAGTTTAAAAGATTTTCGTCAGATTTTGAGAGGCGCCGAGCCTCATCACATGCAGAAATGTCAAGTGGGAGAGATAAGGAAGGCTGCCCGGCGTCATATATAGTCTGGTGTGTGGGAACATTTTGGATTTCATCTTACCTATGATGACAGCGGAAATAAAATAATAGATAGAACTGCCACTGTGTGCATGTATTGTGCAACATGCATTCAATATGCTAATTTTGAAGTATATTTCTGGAGTGTTAAAGATTAAAAGAAAAAATAACAAGAACCGTACAGAACCGAAAACCGTGACCCTAAAACCGTGATACGAACCGACCCGTGGATTTTGTGAACCATAACGCCCCTAGTTGTCATATATAATTTCACCGCTAGATGGGAGAAGTTCTTACACAATGTAACTTTAGGACGTGGTGGTTATTTTTATAGAAATGTTTGACAAAAAAAACCAAAAGAATAGTTGTGTGTTATGCTCCTGCATCTGTGATGTCCACATTTTGCTGTCCTGTCTTATCATGTTCTGAAACACATGATCTGTTGTTTTATATAACCACTTGCACAACCACTTATTGACTAGTAAAGTATGTGTAGAGGCTGCAACCTTTGTTCTGGCTTAATAAGCAGAATGTTTCTCAAGGATTGTCTCTTGTTGCCACCCTCCGTAGTAATTGACAGGTAAATAAGATCCTCTGGTTGTGCGGAGGCTCCATGCAGAGCTTTCACCATAGCCTACGTAAGTGGCCTGAAGGTTATACTTGTGCGTTAGTGTGTGTGTCGAGCCGGCGTGTGTGTGTATGTGTGTGGGGAGGGGGAGTGTGTGGTAGAGCGAGGGAGAGAGTGACGACGATTAGCTTCGGAGCGATTAGCAACTCTAGTAGTAAGAGAATGAGCGATATAGTGAGAGAAACAAAGTGTCTGCTTTCTGAAAATTAAAGGACAATTCCGGCGCAAAATGAACCTAGGAGTTAATAACGTGTAGCAAGTCGAACGCTCTCTGGGAGCTACAAAATAACAAGGTTTTGTTTTTTGAAACCATGCATTTTTAGATTAAGTAACTTACAGGATATCATATTTGATGTCCATCACATGTACTGTAAACATCCATTAATCTGCTTTGAAATCACAGAAAAAAATGCTCTCAGTTATCTTGATGTTGTCTGAGGGGGGTCAGTACTCCTATCATAATGAAAACTGTTCTGGAAAGGTGGACTCTGGCTTTGTGAGGCCACATTTAACTAGGGTTTGGAGATAATTAGACCAGACTCTGATTATCTACCTGAACTTAAATAACTCAAGTCATTAGACTTTTGTGCACATATACATGTGTGTTTATTCTACTATTTGATAAACCAGGACTGACTGGAACAAATGAATGTCACCTGATAAGTTGGATCAGTCTTGTCATGTCCAATGACGAAGCTAGAGTTAAATAATAACAGGCGGATTTTAAAATAGCAGCTACCACAAGTTGTTCTCCAACAACAACAGCTAACACCACTTGTACAGCTGGAACTGAGCCAACTTCTCACACGCTTATTAAATATGTGTTACTACAGTGTAGAGCAAACAAAGTAGAGCTATTTTTCATGTTACACATGGGTTGATAATGTTATAATGGCTGGATAAACCCGGATGGTATTTATGGCCTAAAATATAAAATAGACTGGAGAATGTTTAAGTTTGTAACTGGGGATGGAGGGATCATTTTTCTGACTTTTTCAATTTGTTGGCATTCAGACACTCAGGTGTGACTTTTAAACGGGTTTCATGCTTCTTGTCGTCGGGGCGGACGGTCCATGGTTGCTGTCTGCTCATTCATACTGATAGCGGTAAAAGCGGTCAGAGCGGCCCCAAGAACAGACTTTTTTTTTTTTTCTTTTGTAGTCAATCATTGCAACCACGTTGTTACAAACATTGCTCTATGCTCAGAACCTCCGCAGACCCTTCCTTGCACAGTCGCCCAGGCCACAGTTGCGTAGTACCGCCGTCCACAGCACCCCAACCATGCATGAAACACCTGTACCTGGAGTGGTTGATTGGTTGCTTAAATACATGACCTGTACTCTGATGGCCTTTAAGCCACTGTGTTTGTTTAGTCTTTCACATTTGCTGTTATTCTGTGGATGGGAGTGTTTCCTTTAGAGCCATTTTAGCTGCAGTTATGCGAAAAGTTGAATGCAGAAGTTGAATAATGCTAATTCATATGCACATGTGCATATTTTTGTTTTTGTATTGCATGAATGTCAGTTTATATTTCTGTCAGTCAGTATTTGCATGCTGAATACAATTTGACATGCGATGGTCGCTGGGTGTTAACTCCAGCATAAACTCCCCATTGTTACTCTTTTTGTGCGTAGGCCTTCAAACACAAGTTGAGGGAGCAGCAGATAGGTGTTCCTAAAGTAAACATGACCTGGCTTTGGTCCTGAAACTCATATTTGCTATTGAAGCTGTGTGCATGTATTCATTGGTGGGTTTTAGACACAGAAGCTAATATACAACAAACTGTACACACAAGCCCACTTTCATGCAGTCACACAGTCTTCACACAAACAAGCCTGCAGCATTGTAAAAGGAGTGGTTTTTAGCACTGTCCAGTTGGGATTAGGTAAGAACTGTGGGCTGACTTAAGTTTTTCCATGGTAAAGAAAGTTCTTTAAGGAATTCAAAGAATATTGGAGTTCATCATTATTGCAGCACACTGAGCACAGGAGTCAGCTTTGGTCAAAAACATGCTTATCTGCCTTGCTGTTTTTGAACCTCTGCGCATCAAAGTTCTACTCTTCCCGCTCTTTTATTTCTGCATGAAACAGAAAACGGTGCCTAAGGCATGAATACATCTGGTATTTTTATTCATCTGTGAGGAAGTATTATCTTACTACTTGAAGAAACAAGTTATGCATTCTGAGCATATACAGAAAGCATAAAAACGTTGTGCCACATTATTGCATTAAAATCCTCTTTAGAGTTTCTACATATGGAAGCCCAATGCAGTCAGGAAAGAAATATTAAGTATTAGGGATGAGGCTCCCTGGTAGCTCACTTGGTTGAGTGTGCGCCCCATGTACTAAGGGTCAGTCCTTAACGCAGCGGCCTGGGTTCAAGTCCGACCCGCTGCTCATTGCTGCATGTCCCTAGTCTCTCTCCCCCTCTCCTGTTTTAATCTGTCCTATCAAAAAGGCCAAAAAAAGCCTAAAAAAATCATCATTAATATAGTAAGTCGAAATGTTGACTTACTAAGAGAATTACTAAGTCAAAAGTATTAGATTTCTTTAAATCATGTAAAATGTATCTATATCAGCTTAAAAAGTCCATATTTGACTTGGTATCTCATCATTTTGATGTACCTTGAGTATTATCTTGATTATTTTGTCCTGACAAATTGGTTTCCATACATATAAGAAGTAATTAAGCTAGTATGTAATAGAACGTGGGAAAGAGAGAGTGAGACAGAGAAAATGGAAGATGCCATCCGCCTCCCCTTCCAAAGTCAACATGTCAGCATTATGAGCTGCCATTGTAACATTGTCATCAATTTGTACTTGTGGCAACATCCCAACTCTCTTCCCCAAGGAGATTGTAACAATGATATCCTGTATGCATTTTATTACTTCCACTTCTTTCTGCAGGCTGGCGTGCACATGCAGTTGGCGCTATACTGCAAATATACAATATAGTTTGGCTGAAGTTTTTCAAAAGATGCATCATTTCTGCACTTTGCAGTTGAGGGAAACACTTGAAAGTACTCACAAAGATGTTGGCTTGGTTTCCATTGCACACCATCATGCCAGTTATTGGAGTGGAAGTGTAGTGGCTGCAGCCTACTGGTTGTTGCAGACCCGCCCAGCATCTGGCAAACACTCGGCCCTGCAGTAGTTGTTCCAGGCACTCCCAAATGCACAGTCACTCCTACAAACAACGGCTGTTTTCGATTCATAGTGTGCCACGTTGGAGCCCATTTACATCTTATCATTTGCACTTCAGGGTATTGATTGTTACTGTATCATTCGTTGCTTAGCTAAACATCAGGCTTATTTAAACACTAATTGAAACTGCTGTGTTGTCTGAGCATGAAAAGGGAAAAATAGACCCATTGCAGAGCATGAGCCTCTACTTTTTGTTGCGTTGTACCTCAGCTCCAAGTTTCCTATTCGGAAACTTGACCTTACATAAGGCAGCAGTCCAGCCATCGGCTCCTATTGTGTACAGAAGTCAGATCCAGTGCCCTTCTTCAGTGTGATCTGGATTTATAGTATTCTTAGAACAAGATGTATTCCATACACAGCCTCTAGTGTTTCATTATACCCCTCATATGCCCAACAAAGGGGAGTCGGTAGTTGAATCCTTTCCATCCCTTGTTTGAGTTTATTCAGTAGTTCTACACAGGTCTGCAGGTTTGCCAAGCTCAATGAAAACTGTTTGTTTTATTTGCCTGTTTGTTCCTGAGAAATGAACGCTGAGTGTGCGTTGATAACCTTTTCTTGGCACCAGCATGTTGTATCCGTGTGGTGTTATTCTATGGGTTGGCTGAAAATCTGCAGTGGATTAAGTTCATGGAGGTTTGGGCATGCATATTCCTGGGTAATGTCCTCTTAGATAATTGTTAATTTAGCTTACATAGGTACAGTTTAGGGCTGCAGCTATCAATTGTTTTAGTAGTCGAGCATTCTACCGATTGTTCCATGATTGATTGAGACTTTTTAAGATAAGGTGACCGCTAAGATGAAGCTTAAAAACAGCCAGCCAACTCAGCTTTCCTAAAAAACTTTTTTTTGTCACACCTACTTTTCCATCTGTACACCCAATATGATATCACATCTTCTCTAAAAGATCAACTTTTACCTCCAGAAATATTTGAGGAATGACGTCAGTTGCCATGGTGTAAGACATAACATCAAACATTCCTTGTTAAATTCTCTTAAATTGTGCACTTACAACAGTAGAGCTTTTGTCTGTGTTGCAACATAGAGAAGTTTCAGACAAGTTGGAGCTGGTTTGTGCTTGCATGTTGACAGGATGCTGGGGAGACCTGCAACTGATTCTGCAACTTTACTTTAACAGGGTCAGGGGTTATTCTCAAAGGCTCTTTTAAATAAGGATGTATAGGTCGCAATTCTCTCACAGTGAGCTATCACTGTTTTTAAGATTGCACCTGGCCTTCAACTGGCTTTCAGGCATTCTAAATCTTTTGAAATACACCCTAAATGTGTTTTGGGGGTCAAAGGTTACAGAGTGCAGCGGCCACTTTTTCCCTTCACGGAAAGCAGTGAGGTCCAGATTTAAAACCCAGCCCTCACTGTTTATTGGTTTGTGTTTATTCTAGGGCTGTCAGCATTAGTGCGTTAATCACGATTTAGGGCCAAGCATAACACGTTTTTTTTAATCGCATACCGCCATTTATTAATCAGTCCCTCCATTGTTTTGGCCCAAAATGCCTGATTTTGCGGGAGCTTTTGTAAATAATTGCGATAAAAGTTGCGATGTCTTTTGTATAGTTCTTTAAAAATAAAAAGGAAACTTGTTTTGGGAGAATAAAACTACTCTGGGCTGAGATTTCCTAGTAACCTTACCAAAAAGGCTCAGGATGCCGTAAATGTTGGTATAATATGAAAATGGCTGGTGGATTTCAGACAAAAAATAATAATTTATTGAATCAATCAAATTTGAACATATGTGTCAGTGGCTTGTTGATCTTTACATTGTTAGTTATTTTCCTATGCTGGCCTGGGCTGGGACACACATTCATACGGTTTGATAATACTGACTTTAACTTATCATTGCACTTACAATAACGAGCGTAGCTGTCGTCAATTTAGGTCATCGTGTCGTCTCATCTCCTTTTTCTCCTGCATCCACCGTGTGTGTGTTGTTTGTGTGTGTGTCTCTGTGTGTGTTTGTGTGTGTGTGTGTGTGTGTGTATACAAGCTTCAGTCGTGGGGGGTATGGAGCAGTAGCCCCACCCGCTGCAGAGAGCCGACAGCTAGGATGGAAACAGTAGCAACTTCAGCGACTTTTAAATCGTTAAAGTCTACACTGATGTTAAAATGTATCGGACGGTCTGAAATGTTTTGCACGGTCTTTGGCTGTACGTTTTGTTGGTAAATGAGTCACACACACATCTCGTCTTCATATCAAAAACAAGGAAATGACCAACCCATTCTCACTCCCGATTGGTCATTGGCTCTCAGAGTGCACGTGGGACTGCTGTGATTGGTTGAAGTTGCGGGAAACTTCAGATTATTGGTCAAATGTGCGGAAACGTTGCGGTGATTGGTCAAAATTGCGAGTCGCACCGAATTCGCATTGATTGGTTGAATTTGCGTGAATTGGCGCGATCGCGACATCGCGAAATCCTGGAGGGACTGATTAATCCATACTTCCTCGGTAAACCATCCTACTGCTGCAGGCATGATGGAGAGCAGAAAACACGATCCTGAATGGCGCTTTTTATTTTCCAAAACTCCTGGACAACTCAGTAGAAAAGTCGAAAGCCACATGCACATTGTGTAAAGCCAAATTACAATATCACCAAAGCACATCAAACTTGAGCTAGTACCTACGAGCTAATTAACGTGACTCAGGTTGATGCTAGCGGGCTCAGGCAAAGCACTATTTTGGAGAGAGTGCTACTTGCCGACCTGTGGATGAAACCAAATCCTAAAAAATGACTACAGCTCTTGCGAAATGGGTGGCAACTAACTACAGACCTGTCAGCATCGTAGATGACTCGGGTCTTAAAGAAGTACTACGGTTGGCATGTTCTGACCCGTCTCATTGCCGTCGAGGTGGACAGCAGCCCCACACATACACAGCCTGTACGACACGGAGAAAGCAGCCACACTGGAACAGCTGCAAGGTGCTGCAAACGCTGTCTCATTAACCGCTGATCACTGGACGTCAGTGAGTAATCAACATTATTTAGGAGTTACTAAACACTATATTGACTCTAGTAAGGATAGGGATTTTTAGTTTTTTAGTTAGGTACTTGGAGGAATTGTGCAATAATGACAGATTCACACATTTTTCTTTTGTTTACAGTAAATAAATAATAAACAAATACAAATCTTAAAGTCAAGTTCATAAAGTCACTTTCTTTGCATTCATTTGATTCCCAATCAAGATCCACTGGTAAGAATGGCTTTCCATTGTTAATATGTACTTAAAAACTGTTCTGAAATGCAAAATAATAGAATTTTATTAATCATCACCAACTGTAGAAATTCAGCGATACAGCAGTTTGCAGATTAACTGTAGCAGTCTTTTATTTGCCTGGTAACCGATAGTTAATTATTAAAAAGTGTCCCTCCGTGACTTTGACTTTTACTGTGTATTATGTTGAAAGTTTATAATTACTAAATAATTGCTTAAAGCATTTAAACAAACTTTTCTGTTGGCGTTTGTAACATTCCAAAATCTTAATTTGGTTTTAAAGATTTTCATTTTCACTGTAAATGCATATCTGTTCCAAGTATCGGTTATCGGTTTCACTAACTACTAATAATCTGTATCGGTATCGGCCTTGAAAAACCAGTATCGGTCGATCCCTAGTAGGATACAGTGAATATTTAACCGATATTTGGAACAGATACGCATAGACAGTGAAAATGAAAATCTAAGGTTTTGGAATGTTACAAACTCCAACACAAAACTTTGTTTAAATGCTTCAAGCAATTAATAAATAAATGAGAAACTTTCAACATAATACACAGAGCTGTAGCGGACCATTTTGATCTTTGAAAGTCTCTAGGTTTTGACATAAATGCAGATATAAATGTAATTTAAAAAAAATAATAAATAATTATCGATTTTTAAATATTGCACCTGTAAATATCTGAAACCGTCAAACGGTCAATACTGCCGACGTTGTCTTTGCTGTAATAAATCAGTATATATGTATGTTTAACATGAAGTATACTACTGCTTGAGTGCAGTAAATCAACGGGAAATCTACATGTGTACAGACAAGGCTAGCAGCAGCAGCAGCAGCAGCAGCGCGTCAGACACGTTTCTGGTGTGCAAAGACAGAAAAATCCACGCAGCTGACGCGCACCAGAAACGCCACGCTCACACCATGCTCACGCCACGCTCACGCCACGCTCCCGCCACGCAGGCACAATGTCAGCCTCACACTTTTTGCAAAACAAAACACACAATAATTTGCAAAACACTAAACACACTTGTTTACATTAGACACAGAAGTATATCATAATGTTACTTCCTTGCAATTCCAAAGGCCTGTCAAATTACCACACCTATGAGCCAATCTGTGTAAACACATCATTGCTTAATTGTAGGCACATCAATCAGGATTAAGCACTATAAAAATGCAGCAGGTAAGTCTAGTATTTTCTGCACTGTATTGTATATGCATGATATGAGGAAAATATGCGATAACGTTGTTGAATATCGCGATAACCATCTTTCTTGCAATAAATAAACCGATATTAAAGTGTACTCAGTTCTGGATTTCTGCTGCTTTCAGTATTCTTCTAAAATACAACCAATTTGCTTGTTGAATTTAAAACAAACGAACATAAATAATTTCCAACATTCTTTTATTGAATAAATTGAAAATTATATTGAATAAAAAAGGCACCACTAAAGAAACAATAACAGATACATTTTAAAGTGCAGTTTTCTACTGATATTTTCACACAAAAATCTGTTTACTGTAGTGTCTATCGCGATATGTCACAGCCTTTCGCGATGTGTATATGACGATAACAAAATTATATATTGTGTAACCCTAATCCTTATTTGACATAGATATAGTTCAAAAAATGTAAGATGGTTTTATACTTGCAAAAATATAATCACTCGCAGCTTTAGTATGGAGATACTGTGGACGCCTCAGGTACTGTGATCAGCTAGGCCTGCTTATGTTTTCTCCAAGCTTCCTTTGGTGCTAGAAAACATTGATCAGAAAAACACCACGCAAGTCCTTCTTTTCAACACGTCACACTTTGTGATCTGGAAAAACCACCAAGTGAAAACATGACACAGCCCGAGACTGTCAGGGTGTCTACTGTACGGATTACAATCAGCAGACTAAAAATGCTTAATGCTTATAATGCCCATATTTAATGCTGTCTTTTTTAAACCTTATCCTTGCACTGCTATAGTTTTCATATTACTATGTCTACATTATTCTCTTATATTGTCCATATTTAATGCTGGTCTCTAGACTTTATCCTTGCAGTATTGGACCTATTTGCACTACCACCATGACACACACACACACTCATACTGAATCACAGGGTCAGTTCCTGCCCTGTCACTGCAAGCGTCTCATGCTTATACATCCCTTAGTACATTCATGCATTCATCTATCTCTCTATCTCTCTATCTCTCTATCTATCTATCTATCTATCTATCTATCAGTTCACATGCTGGAGGCATCTACAAGGGAACTGTAACATTTGATGATACAGCATTAATCCAGGGTAAGAGTTGTGAGTTGCTGTTGCCTGTTACTCATTTCACCTACATGTGTCAGCATGATCAGGCTCTGGTGTAATTTGAATTCCCATATGGCCATATTTGATTGAAAGCAACAGGTTTATGCTTGTTCCTTGAAGGATGTTAAGAAAAAAAAAAGGAAATCTAGATAGACAGGATGAAGCTTGTCCATCAAACAATTATTTAATTTGATCAGCACACTTGTAATACATTGAAAGTTTTTTTTTAATTGATTTTACTCAGAAGGACATGAAGGTCATTTCCTCCCTTTGAATTCTTCCTATCTACCAGCAGTGACAGCGGCGTTTGTATTGTTTCACCATGTGACTGTGTGTGGGTGTGTGTTTCATTATGGCAAAATGTGGTCCTGGAGACACATACTGTCATGGAAACTACCAGAGAGGCAGGTTTGAGTTCATTGTCAGGTGTCAATATATTCTGTCTGCCTGCGGGCAGATTTTGTCACCTTTTTATATCGTACAAACGCTATGAGTCACAAAACTTTGCAAGTGTGAAGTTGAGATCAAAATGAATGCAGAGTTCCAAGATAAGTGTGGTCTGTGCAAGGACGCTGTAACACACACACACACACACACACACACGCACACACGCACGCACACACACTTTTTACTCCCTGCCAGATTTGGCGTAATGGCTGGTGTGATCTCAAGATGTTCTCTGTTGTTTCTTTACTCTTTCTGCAAAAAACAATGCCCTCATCCTCTGTTTACTATAATCCTTGTCTTAGTGAATGCACGTGGGGTCTGTCTATGTTACAGCAATATTTGTTTTGAAAAAATGACTTATAGCAAAAGAACACAACAAGCTCATTAATAAATGCAAGTGTACCAGTGAACAAGACTGTGATATACTGCACATATCTCTATCAGGTCATGCAAATATCATTATGAGGTTTTAATATCTCCAGCAAAGAGACACAATCAGATGTTCAGCCTGTTTCATCAGGCATAAACGTGAAACTACTTCGGGTCATATCAGGTGAGGCGTGGAGTTGGGTATGGCCGGTGTGGGCCGATTGATCGCACACAGCTGCACAAAGCATGTAAACATGGTCGAAACGTTACGTACAAGTCCTCTGGATCTACTGTTCGAACTCTAAAAGCATAGAACAATTCAATATCCACATACCGTACATTATTGTTTAACATGACTTCACAAAGTACATGACTATACCTGTTTTTACACCAAACGACATTGGGTGTTGATCTCCATTTTAGTGAGAATATCTTCCTCCGTCAGTACACCAGTCAGTCATCAACTGCACAGCCTCACCTTAAAGTCTTGGCACATTTGAACACAGCATTCCTTGAAAACCAGTCTAGCTCTGCCCCCTTGTGGGGAACCACTGCATTGCAAAGTTGTGGCTGGGGACATGTTGCTGCTGAATGGAATACTGTAAAATTGGTGTCACAGGTGGCAATAATATGCTATCATATTGCTGTTATGTCTTTATCGTTATGTTATGTCTTACAGTTTTTACTGATTGCCTACACACTGAAATCAAAAGAATTACACAATTATCAAAACCGTACACTCAAGGAGAAAAACATTGGCCCATATGTGCACCACTATAAGCACAATGTCAGCCTCACACTTCTTGCTAAACAATACACACAGTGATTTGCAAAACACTAAACACACTTGTAAACATTAGACACAGACGTATACCATAATGTCACTTCTATGCAATTCCAAAGCACTGACTGTCTTTTTTTCTTTTTTTTCTTTTGTTCTGTGGAACACATCCATCAGATATGCAAACACATGACACATTAATCAGGTTTAAGCACTATAAAAATGCAGCAGGTAAGTCTAGTATTTTCTATACTATTTTTTTTTTTTTTACTGTAATTGTAACCTGCACTGGATACAGTATTTTACGTTTGTCTTTTGTTTGCTGAGCTAACAGTGTTATGCACACCACTGTAGTAGCATGAAAACTGGGACATGTTGTTGTTGTTGTGATTCTCCATGTTGACTGATTTGGGTATATGGAGAGAAATAAATAATATTTTCCTCAGTCTGCAGCATTGGTCTTGTGTAGTGTTTGGTGAACTTATTGTATATTTGCACTTTCTCTGTGTACTTCATTTACAGTACTCTAATCACAATGAAGTAGAATTGCTAACTGGTTCAAACAGAATTAAGTCATATGAAACGTGTGTGTTTCATATGGTAACAAAATAGGATTTTTATTTTTTTTAATTAGTGTATATTTTTTGCAAGAGTGATTTATTTTGCAAAGGGTCTGAGGTGTTCTGCTTATTGTGTGTAGTGTTTTGAAAAACCAGTCCCTGTTTTCAAAATAGTGCTTAAGCAATCGGAAAAAAAAACTGTAACAAACTATGCTGAAATAAGTCCTCTCTTACCTTTTTATGTACTTTGGGAGAATTGGTGACATCACACCTGGAGGCTGCCATAGGCAGACAGTTTGTAGACAGTACAGCATTGCTTAATGTTCAAATTGAGCACATCTGTTGTTTAATGTGGAATGATGTCTGTCATTCTGTCATTGTATTGGACTGCTGGCTGCTCAGAGGACTCTTTGGTTACACAGACTGGGTGTGATTCGTCTGTAAATACTTTGCGGCAGCTGATTAACTTCAGCTGCAGAAAAAAAGACACTCCTTTTTAAAATAGATGCACCTCCTCATGCCTCACACGTCTTCTAGAATCCTCGATGGCACTCTAATTGCTCAGCGTGCATGGTTTGCCGCTGGGGAGTGAATGTTGTCCGTCAAGTGTCATATTGTCTGTCTCCAGCTCTGTTTTCCAACTCAACGCAAAGGCAGAATGGGAAACGTCACTGCAGTTAAGAGCAATTAGAAGTGACAGTGCACCTAACTGGGGACTAGACCAACACTGCACCTTATGTTTGAATAGGTGCAAAAACGAGTACACATTCACAGAGATCAAAACTGGCATAATTGTTGTCATGACAAGGAATTTGTTGAAAACATAGTACAGTAGAAACATAAGCACTGTACATTGAGAGGAGAAACAAAGGCCAATGACATAACATCCCCCCCCCATATCTCTCTCTCTCTCTCTCTCTCTCTCTCTCTCTCTCTCTCTCTCTCTCTCTCTCTCTCTCTCTCTGTGTTTCCTGCCTCTCTTCACCAGGAGCTACGACCAGATGAGTGTTTCCACAGAGTGCAGTTTCCGGACTGAATCGGACTGGGACCCTTATTCTGAGTCTACCTCCATGATCAGCTTCGACATGACTCAGCCACACGGGCCCACTTCCCCCTCAAAATTCTTTAAGGTGGGTTTTAGCAACACATTTTCACATTTATTATCAGCCTTGGATGTTACAGATTGTGTGTGTGTGTGTGTGTGTGTGTGTGTGTGTGTGTGAGATAATAGTTATTTATAGCAAGCCACGGTCAAATCATTACTCATTTCTCGATAAAAGCATTGCTTTTAAGGACCTTACCCTAAATGCAGTCCATGTGTTACTTTTCTAGAGCTAACTTTTTTCAGTGTTGGTAAGTATTCTCAAGTATGTGTTAGTACAATTTTGAGGTACTTGTGCTTTACTCCATTTTATGCTACATTATACTTCTACTCCACTACATTTCAGAGGGAAATAGTGTAGCCTACTCTTTACTTCACTTTAGTTACTAGTTATTGATACAGATTCTATGTATAAAACATATATGTTATGATGATCTTAAAAAATGTGATGCACGGTTATACAATAAAAAGAATATATTGTTCAGTTTAAGTTCTCTCCCTATTAACCAACTGCAACAGTGACATGCTGCTTTCACATTAATGCATCAGCAATAATAAACCAATGATATAATAAATAATAGTATACCTATTCTGCATTTTGAAGAATATTTTTTACATTTAATACTTTAAGTACATGTAGCTAATAATACTTTTAGTGAAACTGTCAATGTAGGACTTCTGCTTGGAGTGAAGGATTTTAATATTGCAGTGTGGATTTTAGACTCTGAACACTTCCTCCATCACTGCTTTTTTTCTGTCAGATTCCAATTTTTAATGAACCAAAATCAAAAAACCAAATGATTTGATCAGTGAAGCTTTTGGGTAGGGCTGTATATTTCGCTGTTACAGCTATTCTTTTCATCAATTTATATACATACTAATAATTTCATTAGCAAGAGA
The DNA here is from genome assembly GCF_031162955.1 of Sander vitreus. NCBI lineage: Eukaryota > Metazoa > Chordata > Actinopteri > Perciformes > Percidae > Sander > Sander vitreus. Next base: position 24,268,782 of record NC_135874.1, on the reverse strand, counting down.
GAAAGAAAACACTGGGTTATAGCTTCACTACAATGTTTTTTAAATTGTTTTTATTGTGTTTGCTAGTTCAATCTTTAGCTTTTCTTTCTAGTTTATTATCCAAACAGCTGCACAAATCCATGACAGCACCAGTCTCAGACTGTTTTCTTTCATGTCTGCCTGCAGGGGACAGTGCTAAATACTCAGTGACCAGTTAGCCTGTCATAGGTGATTCAAATAAGACATTTAGGGACTGTGACAGTGTGCTTCCCCTTTGAGATAAAATACACTTAATCCTATGGGATTTCATTATCCCTGGGCTATTTCCTTAGACTCAAACCTGCTCTCAGTAATATTTGTGTCAGTGGGAGTCGTTAAGAAGCAGAGATGTTCACAAGTCATTTTTTGCAAGTCCAAGTCAAGTCTCAAGTCTTTGAGCTCGAGTCCAAGTCAAGTCTCAAGTCTTTGAGCTCGAGTCCAAGTCAAGTCTCAAGTCTTTGAGGGACAAGTTCAAGTCAAGTCTCAAGTCTCTGGCCATCTGATCTGTCCCTAACACTGTATTGTTAAATCTTATGAATTCAAAACATGTCCTGTAGCTACCATCCAGACAGTACAGTATCAAAATCAGTTGTAGGGTAACTTAACACATCCCTCTAGACCTCGGACCTGGTGAAATATTAACCTAAGTCTGTCACATCATATGGATACAACTATAAAGATACAATCTGCCTGTTCCCAGCATTAGCACAACACTTTGCGATGGTTAGCTTGTTACCTGTGACGATATATGCTAAATGTAACGTCTCTTTCACTCAAAAAAATGTCTAATGTCGAAGTGGAAATCAAGAGAAAAGTGGCAGCGCCACACCAGTTACAGAACAATATGCATCTCAGTGTCAGTCCAAATTACACACAATAAGCAGTATGAACTCACTGATGTAATGCCATTTATTTTCTAAGTGTTAGTAGGCTCAGTGAAACTGAGTCCAGCGCGAGGGAGACCCGACTCAGAGGAGGAGAGGTTGGTGAGGCCAGCGTCTCCACGGCAGGTGACAGTGCGCACGGATCCACTGTGCCACGCATGGATGAAATAGTAAATAGGACTACAGTAACAGAAATATTTGCAGAATTAAGACAGTGAATACGGCCCAGTGTTTGGTGGACCGGCTACACCTTGTTCACTTAATAGCCTACAAATCATCCACGGGATCAATTACGCATCACATGAGTTTACCCCCCCGACACAGCGTTTGTTCCTGGGGAGATGGATCTGTGCGTCCCGCCTCCTGTGCGCCATGGATGTCTGAGCCTCAGCAACTACTAACTATAAGATACAATGTGCCTGTTCTCAGCATTAGCACAACACCTTGCGATGGTTAGCTTGTTACCTGTGACGATATATGCTAAATGTAACGTCTCTTTTCACATTAGTGTGTGAGTGACTGACCTATTTAGGTGCGTTTTGAGATGCCTGATGAAGTCCGACGTTGTTGAGCCGGCATCATTTATCTTGGTGCCACACACTTTGCATGTAGCTGTTAGCTTACTGCCTCTATTTACCAAGTTATTGAAAGCAAAACTAATGAGAAAAGGTGCAACTCCAGGAGGATTTGGTGTAGCCATCGGCAATGCATTTTTTGATATGTGAGTGCGTGCACATAGGCACATGCGCTACGTTGCACATTATGGCAAAGGGCAAGGGACATGCAGCTCGCCATACGTTTCCCCGTATATGCGCCAATAAAAGAAAATAGAAATACATGAATACATTTTTATTTAAAAAGCTATAATTGCATGAAAACAGGTTGTTGACGAGTCTCGAAGCTCGAGTCCGAGTCAAGTCTGAAGTCTTTTGGGTTGAGTCCGAGTCAAGTCTGAAGTTCGTGCGACTTAAGTGCGACTCGAGTCCGAGTCTCAGACTCGAGTCCCCATCTCTGTTAAGAAGTGATACTCAAGTTTTTTGTTCCCGTGTTTTAAATATGACGGGCTTAAACTCCTGTGAATCTTCAATAGAGTGTATATAAAACCAAGACTAATTTCTTTGGGTCGAAAGCTGAGAAAACTAAAATATCAACCGGCTTTGTTTACACTTTGGCATGGAGTGTGAAAAATGGTGTAATTAAGATCAACACCATTGTGCCTTTTTATTATCATTACCTGCGGCTGAGATCAGATAATGAAGCAGAGCTTTGGCTGACAGATAAGGAAGTTGGCCATAATGCACACACTTATGGTACTATGTCTCCACCTACCTGGCATGTGTCATTGCTATGAGTAAATATAAGAGGAAGTTCTTAGTGGAGAGCTAATTGGTTGATGCTTTGCTTAGAGGGACGACAGGTAGCCATTCAAGACTTCAACATACACTGGACACAGGATACGGAATTTATGCCTCTTTTTTTTTTTTTATTTACTCTGCTTCAACACAGTGGATTTGTGAATGAGTCTAAACGACCTGGAGGTACAGTATCACTGCTTCTACTTCATATTAAAGCAAAAAACAATCCTTGATCCAAGCGAGGCTGTTCACTTAGGTTTCTGCATTTCATTTAGACATGAACTGGAAAACCCGACCGTAGGCTGTTTTCAGCTGCTGTTTGCCCAGTGATATAATGTCAATGTTTGCCAACACTTGACTGTGTCGAAACAGGTTTTTAAGTTATAGAAAACGTACTGAAAGTACTTAAATTTAAACTATCGGAGCAGTTAAGATCAATACAAATTGGATTGCACGTGTATTTACTTAGTCACCCCAGTACTGGATCAGGGCACCGTTAACCCATTTCTCTGTTCAGTTTCTCTGCCTAGATGATAGGTTTAATGACTCTTGACTGACACAAACCGAATTCTTGAATGCTTGAATAAAGGCACAGCAGATAACAGATGTCCTATTGAGTTACCCAGCTTTAGAATGAGGAAGGGTGGGGTTTTCTCCAGCAGGCCTATAGTATCCACACCCTTTCAGTATCACTGGATTGTGAATTCTTTTTGCTGTTTTGCCATCTGAAACATCTTTCTGTACTGTATTTGTGATGCAAATGGCCATGCCCTCAAGTCAGACACTTTGTTCAGAGCTGGGATGTTTAAAGTGTACACACACACACACACACACACACACAAGTCATTGCAGCCAGTACTGCTTGTCTGCTTACAAGAGAGGACTCATTTATTTTCTATGTAATCTGCTGCATAAGTAGGACACTGGCTTTCATATTTAACTTTACGATCTGAGCATTAATTAGACACAGCACATCAGAGGAATTTCACCGTTTAGACTTCAGGAAGTCAAAATGGTATGTAACTGCTGCTTTTTTACACTGTGGTTCATGTTCTTGTCCTAACATGTGCTCTTTATACTAGTTAGCCAAGTTTCGCAGGGTGTGTTTCTCGTCGGCATGGTGTTTTCTCCTTGGCCGTGATAGAAATCCTGTTTAAAAAGTGCCATGGCAGCACTACAGTGTGGTTTGTAACTGACTACCCAAACACTTGGAAGTCACTGCGGCTGTTTCACACCGTACTTTAATATTAAATAATAATATACTTCTCATTGATTATTAGGCTCTTTTTGGACCCAAGCCTTTTTTTGTCCGTCTTGTCTTTTATTGCTTATGTACAGTTGGTAGCCGTGATAACTTAAGTGACCCTTGAGCTGAGCATCAGACGTTTTTTATCGGTCTAGTTAGTCATTGGTTGTTTTACCAGTGTGTTGTTATTTGCACCAGGGTGTCTGCATTTAACTTGCTCAGCTTGGTCTAGTTTTGGGCTCTGTACCATGTAACTGTTTTAATAGGCATCAGAAAATACATCTTTAAACAACTTCAAGTGCTCATATTATGCTCATTTTCAGGTTCATAATTGTATTTAGAGGTTATATCAGAATAGGTTTACATGCTTTAATTTTCAAAAAACACCATATTTTTGTTGTACTGCACATTGCTGCAGCTCCTCTTTTCACCCTGTGTGTTGAGCTCTCTGTTTTAGCTACAGAGTGAGACATCACACTTCTGTTCCATCTTTGTTGGGAGTCGCACATGCACAGTAGCTAGGTAAGGACTACTAGCCAGTCAGAAGCAGAGTATGAGGGAGTGCCATGCAGCTAGGCGAGCATTATAACGTGTGTTACAAAGTGACCACGTTTGTCTCTGAAGTAAAGGCTGGACTACAATAGAGCTGTTTGGAGCAGTTTGTGAACAGTGTTTTCTGTTGGAGATGGTAAGTCCCTTTGGGGTGGACTTTGGGCTTTTTCACTTTGTAAACCTATAACGTGCACAAAAAGATAGATATATAACACAATAAAGGAAAGGGGAAAAGCCAAAAAGCATAATATGATCACTTTAAGTAATTTATAGTAATTCTATTATCACAATTAATAATACTATTTAGCTATTTTGTAAGTTACTGAACAAAAAAAAACTAATTTCCCTATTTAAAAAAAAAAAAAAAAGTATAGCTACAAACAAAACACCACACCAAATATCATTTTTAAATTTAACACTTTAAAGTTTCTTTAAATATTTATCAGTTAATTTCCCAAGTATTATCAGTTACTTTTCGAAATCAACATGAACTACTCTTCACATCTGCATGAATTAGATCCTTTTACTGGCTTACATTATACACCCATATGAGCTGCGGGGTGCCCGGCAGTTTGAAAAAAAGTATGGGGTCAAGGAGCGTACCGATATTTTGGTACTGAGCAGTCCGAAAGTAACGGTCCTTGATACCCATCCCTAATCCAGAATAAGCCTATTAATGTTTATTTTTATTTTTAAATTTTTTTTATTCTGTAATTACTTTTTCCCAGAATGTCTGTTACATTGAGCAAAACCAAAGAAATATGACTAAATGAGACATGGTTTTGGCCACATTGTCTCGAACATTTGTCACTAATCACTAACTTATATTTTAAATCTGTGTGATAAAATACTGCATCTGTATTTTCTATACATAATCTCTCCAGAAACTTAATTCAGTAGTATTCTTATATATTTTATCCATCCTTATCTTGTCCCTGTTCTGAAATTGTGTGTGATTTTATTTTGTTTCTTTTCAGTTAGGTCATAGTTTTTCCTAAGAAATTGAAAAAGTGCATTGTTTAGTGACTTAACCACTAAATTCCAGATAGTGTAAATAGCATCTAACCTGTGTGTGAGCGTAGTATTCCATACATACTGTAGTTCCTCAAAGGAAATGTATGGCAAATTATGTCAAATTTTCTAACTTAGCTGTTGGCTAGATATCTGTTGAAGAACATACCTTAAGTTGTTTTTTTTGCAAAGCCAAGGAAAAAAGTGTTTGCCGACTGCTCTCTCCACCTCAATATTTATCTTCCTATATATCTTTCAGTTTCTTGTGTGTCCTCTTTCAGAGTTCGGAGGACAAGAGGGGAGTGTTCGATCGCCTCAGCAATTTCTTTAACCACAGGAGAAGAAAGAGCAGCAGCAGGCGGCATTCAGAGGCCTCCGATTCAACTTCCCCAACGTCCCCCTTGTCTCCACATTCACTCCAGTCTTTACAGGAGGATGGCCCAAAGACACCAACTCCTTCTCGAAAAGACAGTCAGCTAACAGGGTTTTCTTATGGAGAAGACCGAACGGGAGCAGAGTATGCTGACACCCTCAGTTCCAGTCCCAGCACCTTAAGCGTGGCTTCTCTGTTGACAGACGGAGCAGAGCTCCCGTTCGCAGATAGTAACAGCAGTGGCCGAAGCAGTGTGAGGGAGGTGCACGTGTGCAGGGTTAGCACAGCCAGCGGTGGAAGCAATTCTGGGAATGTGACTCCCACCACTCTGGATCTTGCTACTACCACTCATCCAAGTGCTGATTCGAGCTCAACACTAGGCTTTGCCGAGTCAGTGGTGGAGAAAGTGAGCAAGAGGCTGCAGGTCAGTTTGGATGAAAATGTCCTGAAGAATACAGAGCGTTACAGTGAGGATAATGCAGTTGGTCGGACCACGCTGTTGGCGTTGAACACCCCCCTTTCCAAGGCAGCTGAGACCCCAAAGTCACCTAACTTGACTTCTATAAGCTTAGCGTCAAATAAAAGATCAGTGAAAGTTGGAGAGAAGGGGCACAGGACTGTGCTGAGAGGAATAACTTTAGGCTCTCAGTCGTCCACCTCACACCTCATCTCGACCCAACAGGGAGATGAAAACTCCCCGGACATAGTGAGGGAAAACAAGAGGAGGGGTCAGGTATTCTCTTGGGACACTGCAGCCGAAGAATTTAGCGCGTCACCTGAGGAGGAGCAAGTGCCCAGAGGAGCTTCTCCTGTCCAACTCCACAAAGCCATATGGGTGGAAACATACCTGGGGGCTGAGGAGGAAGAGGAGTGGGAGGGGAAGAAAGAGAAGGATATAATTCAACGAGGGGAGGAAGGCTTCAGAGCGGACTCTCCTCCCGTGCTGGCTATACCTGTCACAGTAATTGCTGAGGACGACTCAATCCCCCAGTGCGCTGCAGAAAGAAGGGCTTCTACCCCCTCCGAGACTTTGACGTCCAGTGGCAGCTTGCCAGAATCAGCCATCTACTTGGCACCGACTACAGGGGAGTTCCAAACAACCTTGCCACAGCCAGAGGAGCCTGACACTGGCATAGGCTCAAAGCAAAGTTCACAAAAGGAGAAACGCAGATCGAGAGAAATTCGTGTTACGCGCAAGACTGTAAATCTGCCTTCGAAGCACAAGGTATTTGCCCACAAGGTGTACGTTAGCCCGGAGCCAAGTTTGGATGGGAACGAATCAGCGGGAGAAAAGCTCGGCGGAGTTTCGACTTCAGAAACAACAGAACGGAAACTGTGAGTACCTTTCCATTTCAATTTTTCTGTGGTTACTGTTTAATATTCCCTTTGATCCTGGAGGAAACCTAAAGCAGGGCAGCTTAAGAGAGCTACGCCTGCATGCAACCTGAGCTCTGAGTTCCCAAGCTCCCTTGTACCAGAGGAGAACAATAAAGGGCTGAACCTGCACTGAAATATTCATGTACAGTACATCTAATCATACAAAAACAGTGACATTTTTGTATAAAGTAATATAGCTTACACTGCAAATTCATAAAAAGCATATTGTTACTTAATAAACTATACATGTAGAAATAATGGAGTCAGGATTACTTTTCTTATTGTCTTATTATTGTAGAAGTTTCAATTGAAATGAAGGTCACCTTTGCTGTGTTTACCTATGGTGTATATTCACTACCTGAATAAGTATTTCATTACAATCTGACGGGCAACTGGCGACTACTGCCTGCACACTTTTGTTTGACTTACATCGTTACACTTAGACACATGCCTATGGAAAAAAAAGGTATGGCATTCATACAGATAAGGCTCTCAAAAGAATGAATAGTGGTGAGTCTACAGTACACCACGAAGACTTGGATTTACAGTTTCAGAACTACTGCAGGGGGGGTTATTTATAAAGGTAAATAAGTTGCTAGAGATTGAAGACTTGATGTAAGGACTGGTGGAATCAAAAGCGAAACTTGTATGTTTAAATATTCATTTGTATAAAATATTCACAAGTGAGCCAAATCTGAAGTCACAGAAGAAAATAATCACAAATGTGTAAATTGATATTTACATAAATATATCACACAAAGTGAAGAATCTGCACCTTGACTTTTGCACACTTCTTGCGATAAATGTGGTGCAAAACAAACTTGACAGTGACAATCTCAACATACAAGTTCAGATTTGTGTTCTACAAGTTTTCACATCGTATTCCAAGTTTCCAAGCTCTCGCATTTTGCAACATATTTACCTTCATAATTATTTTACATAACTGAAGTTTCACCACACACAGTTTTAACAGTAGTTTCTTCACCGTTTGAGTTAAAAATGGAATAAAGCCTCAATTTAAACTTTCTGTAAAGACACCAAAAACTTCATAATAAAGTTTTTTTTAATTTACTTTACATTTTGGAAAATTAGGTTACATATTTTTTGTACAGACGTGAGAGCGGTATCAATCCTCTCATCTAACAAGCAAGAAAGCGACGAAGCGCATTTCAAACTGTCAAACTTTTCATTTAAGTTATTTTACTTGCATGAATATACTTTACCATTCCAACAGGAGAATAAAATGAAATTGACTATTCATTGTTCCTTATTTAAAGGCTCATGCAGTATAAGGTTACTCTAAAATATTTCTGTTAATGTCTCTCTCTCTCTCTCTCTCTCTCTCTCTCTCTCTCTCTCTCTCTCTCTCTCTCTCTCTCTCTCTCTCTCTCTTTCCCTTTAGACTCCAAAACAACAACAATGTGGAACTCAAGGAAGCCAACCTTGAGTCATTTCCAACAACAGATGAGACTACACACTCTGACACAAATACTCCTGAACCCCTAGTTAAAGAAAAAACAGACTGTGAGGCCTCTGACTTTGAAAATACCTCGGCAACCTCAGACATGTCCCAAGCGGTGGGATCTGGGGTAAGAGACCCAGGGACTAACCAGGTTACAACCTCTAAACGAGGGGTTAAAGCAGCAGCAAAAAGTCTGCATACCACGGCAAGTGGAGCAAAGACCCCATCCTTAGCAGCTGGCAGCAAGGCCAAAATTGTGACAACAAAGGCTAAGGCCTCCACAGAGAGCACAAAAGTGGGAACATCCAGTGATATGCCACCAAAGACGGAACATAGCAATGATATGCTACCAACATTAAAAGATCAAAGCACCAGTGGTCCCTCAAGTCCGATAGGTTCAAAGTCTAAAATCCCCAAAAGGTCAGCATCAGATGCTGATGTGAAATCACCAGTGACACCAGATAAAACATCAGTGACTGATGCCTCCGGGCCAGTGTTCACTGCTAAACTGCAGAAACAACCCAAAACCAAAGAAGCTTTGAAATCTCCAGTCACTACAACCAAAGCTGGCAGGAAGCACAGTTTTGAAGAAGCCAAGGGAGGGAAAGCTCTGCCAGGAGCCATTTCTCCCACAAAAACATTACAAAAGACAGGAACCAAGCTTATTAAAGAAAAGTCAGATGAGGACAGTGACTCTATAAACCTGTTCAATGGTGTGGAGAAAGACCACGAGGAGAATAGTACTAAAACAGGACAGCCAACTGGCAGGGAGGGCCTGGATGTAAAAAAACAAGGGCAAAACTGTCTGGAGAATAATGCCTCCCTGGCATCAAAGAGTAGGTTGCCCATTTCATCTCCAACAAGAAAGAAGAACGATGAGATAACTAAAACAAGTGGCACCAACTATAAAAAAATGACATCTGGTCAGACAGATTCAGACCGATCCAAGCCTGTCCAAAAGCTGCAAGTAACTCCTGGCGAGAGACCTGGTAGTGAGACACCACCTCCGCTCCCTGAAAGTCCCAAAAAAGGTAAGACCGTACGATCACAACATGTTGTATGCCAGATAGGAAATCTGTCGTTCTAGTACTGTTTACACTTCATCGTCATTATATCAAATTTATTGGGCCTCTCTGTTGACAGTTAACGAAAGAGCAACATTGAAAGTTCACCTTGAGGTAGAGCTGGGCAGTATATCGATATTATATCGATATAGTGATATGAGACTAGATATCGTCTTAGATTTTGGATATCATAATATGGCATAAGTGTTGTCTTTTCCTGGTTTTAAAGGCTGCATTACAGTAAAGTTATGTCATTTTCTGAACTTACCAGACTGTTGTAGCTGTTCTATTATTTTTACTTTACCCTACTTAGTCATTAGGTCAACATTTACTGATGATTATTTATCAAAAATCACATTCTGTAAATATTTTGTGAAAGCACCAGTAGTCAACACTACAATATCGTTGCGGTATCGATATTGATTTGTATTCCTATTGATATAGGTATTTGGTCAAAAATATCGTGATATTTGATTTTCTCCATATCGCCCAGCCCTACCTTGAGGTTTAACAATTGCTTGTGTTTTAAAGGAATTGTTAGACATTTTGGGAAATGTGCTTATTTACTAAAAGATAAGATTGATATGACTGTGATATCTGGGAGGTGAATATGTAGCTACTGTCTGCTTAGCTTAGCACAAATACTGGAGACGGCAAACAGCTAGCCTGGCTTTGTTCACTTAGCAGTATTGCCTACTAGGGGTGTAAGAAAAAATCGATACACTTGAGTATCGCGATATTTTATTTAGCAATACTATATCAATTTTCAAAAATATGTGCAAAAAATTTGCAAATGTGCAAAAATTTGTGCAAAAATATTCATGTAAGACAGTGGTTCACATTTATGTTGTGTTTAAACCCCCTACCGCTAGATGGCTATGCTGAGACGCACCACTAGTGTCCTTGCCTAACAGTTCCTAACAGTACCTGACTTTTTGCTAGAAGCTAACAACGTAGCTATGGCTGAACTTTGGCCTACTTTAGCATATACAAATTAGCTCACTAAGAACCTGTGAACCACAATCCCAAACTGGCAGTTGGATTTTCTATGTACTTAATTGTTTACCTAAAGTAAAATTCTTTGACTTTTATGGACATCATGTCTTTTTTTTAAATATTAGTTTTTCTAAAATTATACTTTAAAAAAATCCCAATATATCGCCTTACGCACAGTATCGAAATATATTGCAGTATATTGAATCGTATCGCGTATATTGAATCGTATCGCGATACGTATCGTATCGCCAGATTCTTGCCAATGCACAGCCCTAATGCCTACCAGCACCTCTTCAGCCTACTAATTAACACGTTAGATCTTGTAACACGTTATAACATGTTGTTTTTAAACTTAAATAAGGTAGATTTAACGTGTTAATTCATGAGCTTTAAAGTTGCTGGTAGGCAGATTTTGTTCCCTTTGGACAGATCAAGGCCTTTTTGTTTTCATGCTAAGCTAAGCTAATCATCTTCCAGCACCAGCTTCATATTTACCCCACAGATATAGGAGTGGCATCAATCTTTTCATCCAACTCTTGGCAAGAAAGCAAACAACAAGCAACTACTATGGAACTACTCTTTAAGGCGAGGACATTTTTCGTCATTCAAGATAGTTTGTTTTGTTGTTGTATTAAAACTGTGTGCATGCGTGTGTGTGTTTCCAGCAGGAAGCATGCTGTCGACCAGACTATCCAAACACCTCTCTAAAAGAAGCATTAGCCAGGAAGAAAGTGACTTTTGTGTCTCTCCACCTCCTACCGAGCAAGAGGAAACCGTCTCATCGAGGCTCTCCAAACAGAGCGACATCAAACACCACAAAAGTCCGGTAAAGGATTCAGCTGATCCCTCATCATCTGTAAGCAAGCTTCCTACAAGGAGTCAAATAGTAAAATCCAGAAAACATTCACCAACTAGGAGTTCTGCAAGCACATCCACATCTAAACAGGACTCAAATCAGAACACTAACACAGAGGCCGTTGTCAAAGCATCTGAGAGTGTCACAGCAGATGTGAAAGACAATACTAGTGGTGACAGATTAAGATTCAAGTTTCCATCTACAGAGGAACAACAGCACATCATAAAACTCCCAGGCAATCAGTCCAATACCAGTGAAAACAAGCTGAAAGGAAAAGAGACAAAGGAATTTGAGGAGAGCATAACCAGCCCTGCAACTGAGGAGATTTTAAAAATCCATCCAATACAAAGAAAAGATGTGATTATTTCAGAAAACACTCCAGTAAAAGTTACACCAGTTACAGGCCCAGGGACTGTGGTATTGCCTTGCAGAGAAGTTGCCAAGGCAAATCCATCTCAGTCGCAAGTTACCGATACTAATACTGAGAGTGATTGCCAGGGAGGGCAGCATGAGACCAAACAAAAAGTTAAGTCTACATCTAAGAAATCTCAAATTCAAAGTGACAACACTGCACAAGAACAGAAAACACAGTTTTCACAAAAGATTTGTCCAGAAGAAGTGAAAGAGAGAGACATTTTAGAGACAACCAAGCAAATAAGTAAGACAAAACCAGATTTAATCCAGGAGAGACGCCTTCCAGAGCCAAATTCTGCAGTTTGGGCTCAGGACACAATACCAGCTCATGAGAATGAAACTAATATGTCAACCAAACCTGTTGTGGTTGACATTACTCACTGTGACATAATCACCCACTCTGGTCAGGAAGGTGTTATGCCCAATAGTGTTTCCCTTGAAGAAACAAATAAGGTCACTTCTAAAGAAAATAATATAAATAGTCTTCCTGCTAAATTGGACTCAAAAGACCAAGATGCTGAGCCAAAACATGTACTTTTAGCCACTTCCATTGCTGTTTCAGTTGATGATCTGGCCCGTGAAGAGCAGCAAAAACAGTTATTGAAGGATCAAACCACAAATATCATTCTTAGAAATGATAGATTGCCCACGTTAAGCAGAGATTTAGTTAACGATTTTGAGGTAGAGGAGAAAAGTAAAGAGGAGGCTGGCAGGAAACCAGCAAAGGCTTTGGAAATTCAAACAAAGGTTGTTTGTGAAATGCCCAAGAATGTTGAAAATCAGCTGGACAAAGAGCCTCTTTTACTGGCAGGAAAATTTGAAAGTCAGGAGAAAAACTCAAAACCAAATGAAAAGCTGAATGATGCAGCAGTGGAAAGCACTGACTCACAGAACAGTTGCAAAAAGGAGCTTAAGGGCATAACTATCGAGAATGAAGCAGAGAAAGACATTACAAAAACACAGAAGCCAACAGATCTATCATCAGAGGAGAATCGTTTACAGCCTGACTCAGAGGAGGGACCGCAGACAGTAGTTACGGCTGCCCTGGAAGAGAAGATGACAGAAGCAGAGCAAGCAAGAAGTGCAATCCATGAAAATACAGCCAGTGTGGTTGATACAAAGCAGAAATGTCAGATTGTCTTAAAAGAAAATGCAGACACTGGTGATAAGGACAAAGATCAGCAGATGAAGACATCAACAGAGAAAAATGAACAGAAACCCAAAGTTCTTCTAGCCAAAGATGAGAAGGTCAGGGATAAGGATGCAAATCAGGGGGACAAACACGCTGATGTTGTTAAGAAGAGTCAAACTCCAGAACTAAACGCCATAAGCTCTGGAACTAATACTACTAAAGAAGATAGCCAAACAAAGGATTTATCAATGAAGAATTTACCAAATGAGATTTCAAATAAGACCGCTGACTCCAAAGTTAGGAGGCACAAGGAAGAGAAGACTGTAATTGCTAGAGACCAAGATGACGACATTGAAAAAAAAGAGGAACATGCTTCTAGATCAGCAGAATCCAAATGTCCAAATGCTAACCTAAAACAGGAACTGGAAATGGTAAGAACAGAAGCTCCAGAGAAGATATCAGAAAGCCAAACTCAAGAAATAAAGGTTGTAAGCACCAAAACTCAGAGTGCTGATGGAGCCAAGGAACAGAAGACTTTAATTGATAGAGACCAAGATGAGGACATTAGAAAAGCACAGGAAAATGCTTCTAGATCAGCAGAATCCAAATGTCCAAATGCTAACCAAGAACAGCAACCTGAGACAGAAATAGCTCCAGAGAAGACCACAGAAAGCCAAGTTTTACAAATGGATACAAGTCAAGATCTAAAAGCAGTAAGGAGTAAAACCCAGAGTGCTGAAGGTACTAAAGAGAAGACTGAAACAAAGGATCCAACAATAAAGAGTTTGGCGAATGAGACTGCAATTATGCATGCTGACAGTGAGGTTAGTGTACATGACCAGTTATCCATAGTTGTTAGAGATCAACATGCAGACATAACCAAACCAGATATAAGCAAATCAACAGAATCCAAACGTCCAAATACTGACCTAAAACAGGAACCGGAAATGGTAAGAACAGAAGCTCCAGAGAAGATATCAGAAAGCCAAACTCAAGAAATAGAGCTCGTAAGCACCAAAATTCAGAGTGCTGCCGGTATCGAGGAAAATACTGAAGCGAAGGATTCATCAGATAAGAGTTTGGTGGATGAAACAACAATGAGAACCGAAGCTCCAGAGAAGATATCCGAAAGCCAAACTCAAAAACTAAAAGATGTAAGCAGCAAAACTCAGAGTGCTGATGGAGCCAAGGAACAGAAGACTTTAATTGCTAGAGACCAAGATGAGGACATTAAAAAAACACAGGAAAATGCTTCTAGATCAGTAGAATCCAAATGTCCAAATGCTAACCAAGAACAGCAACCTGAGACAGCAAAAGCTCCAGGGAAGACCACAGAAGTTTTACAAATGGATACAAGTCAAGAACTGAAAGCAGTAGGTAGTAAAACCCAGAGTGCTGAAGGTACTAAAGAGAAGACTGAAACAAAGGATCCAACAATAAAGAATTTGGCGAATGAGACTGCAATTATGCATGCTGACAGTGAGGTTGGTGTACAAGATCAGATGTCCATAGTTGTTAGAGATCAACATGCAGACATAACCAAACCAGACATAAGCAAATCAACAGAATCCAAACGTCCAAATACTGACCTAAAACAGGAACTGAAAATGGTAAGAACAGAAGCTCCAGAGAAGATATCAGAAAGCCAAACTCAAGAAATAGAGCTCGTAAGCACCAAAATTCAGAGTGCTGCCGGTATCGAGGAAAATACTGAAGCAAAGGATTCATCAGATAAGAGTTTGGTGGATGAAACAACAATTAAACCGGAAGCTCCAAAGAAGGTATCAGAAAGCCAAACTCAAAAACTAAAAGATGTAAGTAGTAAAACTCAGAGTGCTGATGGAGCTAAAGAGAGGACTGAAACAAAGGATTCACCAATAAAGAGTCGGGTGAATGAGATTGTAATTGAGAATGCTAACTCTGAAGTTAGCAGCCAAAAGGACCAGAAGCCCTCAATTGTCGAAGATGAACATGTGGAGATAAAGAAACCCGAAAAAAGCTCTGAACAATCCACAGATTTCAAAGCCCCAACTGCTAACCCAGCTGTTTTCACAACTGAAAAAGCCGGTAGTCAGACTGATAATAAACAGAAGAAAAGAAAAGAAATTAAAGAGGATGTTGATGTTGAAAACAAAGTGACAAAGCAGGAGCATGAGCAGATGAAAGCATCAAAGATAGATGGCAAGCAAGAGTCGGAACGCATTATTGTAAAAGATGCATCTAGCAGAAAAGGTGGTGAAGAACAAAAAGACAAGCCCACTGTTCCAGATGAAGTACTTAATAGCCCTGATGCTCAGAAGAATAAGGAAAAAACAAAGACAGATGGTGATCTGAGACAGAAACTGCAGACTTTAAGAGAAGAGAGAACCATAAACCTCAGTGATCAACAAAAGCCTTCAAAGCCAACACTCAATGGCAGTTTGTCTCTTTCTGCGACAGCGGAACCACCTTCAACATCTCAAAGTACTCAGCAAAAGAAGGAATCTCCATCTAGCTGGTTAGATGTGATGCATCAAAAACAGAAGAAGAAACATAAAAGAAGACTAAATGCCTCAGCCAGTGAGGATAACTCTCTTGAGCCTGATGACTTTGATTTGAATTTTATCAGGAGCATTAAGGAGGGCAGCATTCCGTTCTCACTGCCTCCAAAGAGGCATGTTCGTAAAAAGTCCCCATCTCCACCTTTTGCCCTGCCAGCCATCAAGGAGGACCATTTTGAGAGAACGTTTGATCCAGAGGAATTCCAGTTTGGCTTAAGAAAAACTGGCAAAAGTTTTAGGGATCCTTCCCCAGCTATGGTGCTTAAACAAAAAGCAGCCGATAGGAAAGGACAGACCCTAGAAAAATGCGCAGAAGATAATGCCATGCACACATCAAGAGACCATATCAAATCACTTGATGAGGTGGAAGGAAAAGATGGAGTCAACGAGGGGACACACGTTGAAGCAGGAAAAGAAGAGGGACAAAACAATGCAGAAGAGCCTGGGAAGCTGACGTCACGACTTGGAAGGATGTCCATCCTCTCCAGCTTACTGAGTTCCCCTCATTCCTCCAGGAAGACCAAAGAGGAAGCTACCGCCGCCTCAAATAGCACACGTTCTAACCAACAACAGGGCCTGCTCTCACTTGCAAAGCAGGAAGTTGTTGATTCATCTCTGTCTGCCGTTGAAGCAGATAAGCAGGGTGTGAGAGGTGTAGATCAAGGCCCACTTGTGGGTGGTGGTATAGGTACAGGTAGTGAGTCAGCACCCAACCACTCCTCTCCTCCTCTGCCCTTGTTCTCTGAGATAAAGCTGCCTGTTCATTTGGAGAAATACCTCAAGAAGAACAAATCAGAATCTGAGGCCTCCCAGGGCTCTACGCAGACAACTAAAACTAAAATGAATCCTGAGGGTTCTGTGATAGACCAGGCCTCGACAGCAGGAGTACCCAATGTGGATGTGAGCCTGAAGGGCCCTGCAGGAGTGCCTCCAACCAGCAACAATAGCCAGCAGACTTCTAGAAATGGACTTACTACTTCTAGGACTAAGGTAGGAATTTCAATATTTTATTTCATTGTGGCTTCAGTTAGTTTTTTTCCGAATTATTACAAACATTCTTTAGAAAAAAGAAATAACAGTCATTCAGAACCATTCAGGCTTTGGGCTGCTAGGCTTTTACACAACACATTGATATTTCCTAGTTCATTTTCATGGTGATATGTCTCCGTTCTATATACTGTTCTTTTGTTTTTTGCTGCTGTTGCAACGAAGTCATGAATCATTTGCAAGTGAGGACAGGTCAAAGGAGCGCGTCCTCCATCTGGAATTTTACCCAGAGAATCTTTGCCTAGATCAGCTCAAAGCGCAACTGCAACGTCACAATAGGACATTTGCACTAATATGCAAATAAAGGAGAACTATGTAAAAACCGTGTTTGGGTTAAGATGAACACAGTGTGCATGGATGATACCTACCTACTGCACAACAAGTGTTCATGTCTCTTCCTTTAGAACTTTGGCATTACAACTGTTAGACAATTATTTAAGTTTCTTCCAATCACAATGTGTATTCTCCTCAGGGATTCCCAAACAAGTTGTACCCCAGGGGGTACTTCTGCAGTTGCTATGGGATACGTGAAAAGATAGTTAAAGTAGCTCAACTAATTTAATAAAATAGAAATTACTATTTGGTTAAAAAAAAATATATATATATATAATATATAGTAAGCTTTAACACCTGAATACAATGTAATGGATAAATGGTTGAAATAGATAGTAAAAAGTAATGAATGGTTGAAATAGTTTGATAAAAGATTCAAATGAAAACATTTGGAACATGACGGGTGGTGATAAGAAATGGTTCTTATTCCTAGAAGTGATTCGACTTTGAAGAGGCTAACAAATGAAGTTAGCTCCACTGTTTGAGGACTAAAGTATTTTTTCTAAAGCAAAGGATCAAGTTCATCATCAAAATGTAACATTTTCTTTCAGATACCTGCAGTAAGAGGGTTTCACAAAAGGCCTGGAAAGGTATCATTAAATGTTATTTGCTTGCATTTTTATAATTCTTTGTGTCAATAATACATTGTTTGCTGCTATATATTTTAATGACAAATGTATTTCCTCATCCAGATTCTGATACATGAACATGCTCAGTTTGGAGGGCAGCCGTTTGAACTTTACTGTGATCT
The DNA here is from genome assembly GCF_031162955.1 of Sander vitreus. Taxonomy (NCBI): domain Eukaryota; kingdom Metazoa; phylum Chordata; class Actinopteri; order Perciformes; family Percidae; genus Sander; species Sander vitreus. The sequence continues at coordinate 24,251,371 of NC_135874.1, read as the reverse complement.
AGAGGATGCCACCGCAATTAAGCTTTCCCCTGTCATCTCAGTCAGAGTTATCAGAGGATGGTAAGAGTCTTTGGTAAACCTGCAGGTGTAATATGAATGCTGATGATCATAAATATAGTTCCCTAAAACCTGCTTATACAGTATAATGTAGATGACTATCCAGGCATTATGTCTGCACTTGGCACTTTTGCACTGACCGTGTTTAAGAGCCGTCCTACGAGATCCTTTCCACTTGTTTTCTGTGTTTCTCTTTGTCCCTGTAAGCATGTATCTAATGGCGCAATCCTTAAGGCTGTTTATTGTTTCCTTAAGCGATCCATGAACTAAAACATTTTCAGATTTGTTTAGATGACGTAATGATGCAGTTCTCTTTTTCTTCAGCTGGCTCCTCTTTGAAAAACCTGGCTTCCAGGGTCGTATCATCGCACTTGAGGAAGGTCCCACAGAGCACTTAGTGAATATGTGGGCAGAGGAGGGAACACCACCGACACTAGACCAGATGGGTCAGCCTGTACCAACAGCACCTATGGTCATAGGTTCTATTCAGTTGGCAGTTAGAGTAAGTTAACCTGTTCATTTGTCAGTCTGTCATACTGTTTCCATATTGTTATTGTAACTATTTGGCCTGTTATGTTGTTTCCCACCTCATATGATCCCTGTGGGATTTGTAAGAAGGGCTAGGTATCAAACACTATAAAATACTTTTTTGGTATCGACCGAAAAGGAAATGTGACAGTATTGAAAAATGTCTAGTACCAAAAGCTGGCATTGAATGCTTGCTCAGATTTGTACTCTTCTTCAGTTATTCTTTGATCAGATAGTTTCTGATTTAATTCCAATTTTGCCAATTCTAGACTGCATTTCATAAAGGTGCAGTTTTTATATTTAGATTCAACATAAGGAAAGTTTGGCTTTTGTTAAGTATAAAAGTTGAAACTTTTTTTTGCATTACATAAAGTACAGCATCAAACAAATTATATCTTACTCAGACATGTTGGTAATGTATTGGCACTAAACATTTCAAATGACCTGTTACCAGGCCTTTTTTGTAATGAAATTCTCACACAATTTAATGTTTGTGTTTTATAGGACTATAGCATACCCCAAATCGACCTGTTTGCAGAGGTAAATGGGTTGGGGAGGATGTCATCGTACTGTGACGACATTGTAGAGATTGGGTCCTATGGGATTCCACAGACCACCGGCTCCATTAAGGTTCATTCTGGAGTGTAAGTTCAACTGACAGCCAAAGGCTCTATTGTGTCACTCATTTAAAGTAACGGGGAATGTAGGTATGTATGTAAATGGGGTTGTTGCATTATGAAAACGTCTTTCAGTTTCTATAGCCCCTTTCACACAGAGGCACCGTCTGTGTAAAAGTTACAAAGATGGACTGATCGGACAGAGTTCTTGCGCATTTAAGCCAACGGAGGCAGTCACAGAGCCGAACTGACGTCTGTGTAAGGAACCGCTGCCATGGCGAGACTACATGCAGTACGATGCATGAGTTGAACCACAGGCAGCGTTCCGAGTAGCTAAATGCAGACCTTCATTGTGGCGCTTTTGCGGAATCTCTGTGTGAAAGGGAATGTTGTTGGTGGCAACCCTGCTACTAAAGTTTTAGTTTTTTTTATTTTTTTATTAAGATTATCTTTTGGGCATTTGTAGGCCTTTATTTGGATAGGAAAGCTTAGACTTGAAAGGGGAGAAAGAAGGGGAATAACCTGCAGCAAAGGGCCGCAGGTTGGAGTCGAACCTGCGGCTGCCGCGTCGAGGAGTAAATCTCTATATATGGGCGCCTGCTCTACCAGGTGAGCTAACCCAGGTTTTAGTTTTAAAGATCACAACGATGCAAGCTTTCTGGGACTGTTGGGAAATCTGTTCTCTGTCTATGAAGAAATGCAATCTGCGGGATAAAGCTTGTGCTTGTCATAGCTTTAATTGCTGCTGATTATTGATGGTTAGCACTTCATTTTTTTTAGCTGGTGTAGAGATACTGTATTAAGTCCCTTCATTGTGTAACAGGATAAGACAGGTTTGTCTATCACTAAAGTCACTAAATAAGGCCCTAAATGGTCATTACTCCCCCTTTCCTTCCTCTCCTTTATTCCTCTCTCTCTCCCATGTCTCTGTGTGCCTTTAGCTGGCTGGTGTACAGTGATCCAGGGTTTGGAGGTTTTGTTGGAGTGCTGCAGGTGGGGGAGTATCCCTGCCCAGAGTCCTGGGGTTTCCCTGAGCCATTCATCGGGTCTCTCAGACCTCTCCGAATGGTACAGTACATGAAATAGATGATATAAGTTTCCACTATACTGTCGTTTTGTCAATTGTCATGGTCTGACAAATGTTTGTCTTTTCATTACAGGGACCAATAATGGTGGAGCATCCTTGTGAATTCAAGGTTTGTTTGCATTGCATTACATTTGTTGCATCTATTAATATGTGCTATTTATAGAAACCTAACACATAGGCTTGACAAATGCTTTCCACGGCCTGGCTAGCTAGCCCAGGCTCTTAACTGTATATATTTTTTATTATTCTTATCTTTTATTCTGCTCTGTAAAGCGACTTTTAAGTACCTAGAAAAGAGCTACATAAATTTGATGTATTGTCGCTATCTTGGTTTTTTGAAACCAGATGTGTGACGATTTTTGGACGAGAGGGTGGAGCTGGGGAGGAGGACACGGCCAAGCCAGTGTCCTCACATGAGGCATTGGAACTCTTCTTCTCTTTCTCTACCTTGGGATGAAAAATAAAATAAAAATGGAAAATCTCCTCTTATGTCGAGTGAGGAGGAGGAGATCAAGTTCATCATCCCTGGATGATGAGCTGGCGCAAATCTATTCAGACTTTTTTATTGCGTTGCAGCTGTCGCAAATTCACATCGCTACCCGGTACAAAAAGGTTTAGGTATGAAAACTTTGCAGTCGAGTTTTTCCGCATTTTCGTGTTGGTTATTCGTCACGCACCCAGTGTGTAAAAGCATTAAGGCCTCTCTTTACAACTAACGCTCATCTTTAACTTCTTTCACCCAGGCCTTAGTGTTTGAGAAGCCCAACTTTGATGGAGAGTGCATAGAGGTCGACAGCAATGCGTACAACTTGCAAGAAGAGCTGGAAGAGGAGGAAACAGGCAAACCAGACGAGAACAAGAAGACATTGTCTACAGTGGGGTCTTTAAAGATACTTGGTGGTCTGTAAGTATCTGTTGAGTCAATAGATGCAGGGCAGTGATCGTCGTCAGGCAGCCAACCATTAGGATATTTTGTCTTCTTAAATTCAAATAAGATTAAGATAAAGGTGGTAGCCCACCGGGCCTTAGCCACTGAGAATATTATTTTAAATGTATTTTGAAGACGTTTTTTTAAACTACAGTTACAGTGGAGTGGGTTGGTTGGAAACTTGGATGTAGTCATATTTTTAAATCTCCAGTCAGCTTTTAGCACTGACTTAATGTAGGGCCCAATGGAATCGGTTGTATAGCTTTTTTAAATTCTCAATTTTGCGATTCCTTCAATGATTCTGTTATTACAGAAACTCTAGGGCCGTCAGTCTGTGACTGGCCTGAGCCAGGCCCTTGTAAAAACTTGCCACAGGGCTTAACGCATTTTCTGGGGGAAACCCTGAGATGGCTTAAACTAATTGTGACATTTTAGTGATATGTCTTTGTTTTGTCCTTGCAGCTGGGTGGGCTATCAAGAGGCAGACTTGGAAGGCCAGCAGTACATCCTTGAGGAGGGGGAGTATCCTCACTGCAGTGACTGGGGAGGATCTGAGGATGGGCTCCTGTCACTTCGGCCTGTATGCACAGTGAGTATCTCCCGCATTATTATTGACACATTGAAATGATGATCTGCAAGATTTGTTTGGTCTTGTTTCTTTGGCACTAAGCACTGATTGCTGTGTTGTTTCTGCACTCTACCTTTTAGAGTTCACTGGTCATTAAAACAGTGCCTGCTCTGCCCCTCTTTATTCTTAATGAACTGGAAACCTAAAAGAGTTTGTTTCCTGTGTGGAAGCGTTTTGTCCTGGACAGTGAGAACTTGAAATGAAAGAAGTTGCTTTTTACTTTCTAATAATTTCACCAAATTGTCTTCCCTAGGATTTCCTTTCCCCTCACGTTAAACTGTTCAGTGAGCGGCACTTTGATGAACTGGGGCGCAACGTGGACTTGCTGGGTCCCGTCCTCAGCATGGAGGACGTCGGCCATAGTGGCAAAACTCAGTCTGTCAACGTCTTGGGTGGAGTGTAAGTCAAGCACACAATCAAAAAACAATAACTCACAAAGTTACAATGCATAAAGATGGAGTGGAAACATCTTGACTGTGTTGTCCACGCCCTTATAGTGTTTGGGCGTGTGGCCCTCACCTTTTATACACAAGTAAGCATTCTGGCACTGTATACACACACACACACACACACACACACACACACACACACACACACACACAGACACACAGATACAGCCCTAGAGGATACAATTATGAATAATCTCGTGTGACATAAAGTTTTGTAATTCATATGTCGTGGTTGACAAAGCATGACAAAAGCTTCCATCTCTCGAGGGTTAGGATTCACACTGATGTGAATAAGAGGAGAGAATCTTTTAGAGCTGCAAAGATTAATCGATTAGTTGTCAACTCTTAAATTAATCGCCAACTATTTTGATTATCGATTAGTCGGTTTGAGTAATTTTTTAAGACAAAAGTAAAAAATTCTCTGATTCCAGCTTGTTAAATGTGAATATTTTCTAGTTTCTTCTCTCCTCTGTGACAGTAAACTGAATATCTTTGAGTTGTGGACAAAACAAGACATTTGAGGACGTCATCTTGGGCTTTTGGGAAACACTGATCCACATTTTTCACCATTTTCTGACATTTTAGAGATCAAACAACTAATCGAATGATGGAGAATCTAATCAACAGATTAATCGACTATGAAAATAATCGTTAGTTGCAGCCCTAGAATCGTTACTATTAAAGGTATGCATTACAAGCTTCTTTTCGAAGTTTCTGCAATAAAAAAAAATGAGGCTTCGATCCAGGTACACTTCTGTGCAGCTTGTTTTTTTAGAAGTTAAGTAGCTATTGTTTAAGTTTCACAATGGTTTGAACACATTTTAAGTCAGTTATTTATATTAAATAATAATATCTATACAACATAAGGCACAAGTTTTTTTAGTTAACAGATTTTTGTCAATCAGCCAGATGAATGTTTGAGCTGAGTGAGTTTGTTTAACCTTTATCAACCTCTTTATGTAACGTTCTACTGTTTGCTTTACTACATCTGCCTCGCCAGCTGAATCGTTTTACAACCTCTTTAGAAGCATTGACTTCCTCTTTTTATAATGGTAGCACAGAATACAGCCCAAGTCAGTGATTTAATGAGAGAACCAATCAGATTATGAAGAGACAGCTTTACCTGTGTCTGTCTCTAATACAAGACTTCTGTCACTGTGGGGTTTTGCATCTTAGGATCTTTTTGTGCGTTTCCCTGGCAGGTGGGTGGCGTTCGAGAAGCCTGGATTCAGTGGAGAGCTCTACGTTCTGGAGAGAGGCCTGTATGCAAGCCCAGAGGACTGGGGAGCCCAGAACTTCAAGATCTCATCCATACAGCCGGTCTTCCATGTAAGAAAAGTTAAAAGCGGGATGTGGCAAATTTTTTTTCACATTGGAAACAGAGTCTGCCTTTGTGATGTTTTAAGTAAATGTCATGTCATTGAAATAAGTCTTAGCAACAGCTAAATGAGCATTTTATTAACAACTCTGTTAGTGAAAAGTTGTTAAAGGATGTTAATACCTCCCGCCTGTCTGTTTTATAGGACCCGCTGATGGTAACAACCAGATTCAAGGTATTATCCCTCCAATTAATACTTTAAATCAAACAGATTAACCCATTTTCCCGTCTTCTTTTCTGCCCTGGCTGGGTCGCTTAGTTCCGTTTTAATGTGTGTTACAGATGCAGCTGTATTCTGAGCCAGACTTCCAGGGAAGGCTGGTGGCTCTTGAAGACAGCGCAGCAGCTCTGAATGAGGACTTCATACCCAAGTCTTGTAAGGTGCTGGCTGGCAGGTAGGCACCAAACACTACCTGGAACTGTCAGTGACTGTCTGGGTATTAGAGATTTGATGTGGACGGCTGAAGATTGGATGCTGTCTTTATTTGGCACCAAATTAAAAAATGACTTTTGCCAGATGAAAACGTTTTATTTGTTGTTTGTTTTTTCAAAGTTTATATTCCACATGCATCTCTTTAGTTAGGAAATTTTGACAGCCCTTGGTTCAAAAATCATGGATAAACTTAGCAACATTTGGATTAATAAGTTCCACCTTAGAGTGACAATAACAAACAACCTAATGATAGAATGGTAGAAAACACTAATACAAGTGACACTGAGTGTATAAAGTTGTGTTATGATGAGAATAGATTTTAAAGATGATAGTTATTGGAAAAACTGAACAGAACAATATGACAACAATAATGTGTGCGTGCACCTGTGTCTTTCTGTGTCAGATTTGTGGCATATGAAGGAGCTCAGTTCACAGAGAACATATATGTGTTGGAGGAGGGAGAATACCCCAACACAGAGGCCATGGGCTTCCTGTCCTCAGACTCTACCATTCGCTCCATACAGACCCTTGGACATGTGAGTATTGTCCGTCTGCTATATTTGGACCCTTTGTGAAGCTCACTCTGCGTTGTTGGTGATAAAGGAAGAATTCTAAGTGATTGTGGATGAAACTAATAATAAATGCTCTGGTCTTCTTCTCCAGGAGTTTTCTCTGCCCTCCATCGTCTTGTTCAGTAACGTCGGCTGTAGAGGGCGCAGAGTGGTGTTGGCTAATGGAGCTGTGAACCTGCAGCAGGCAGGCATGGACACTCGCATACGCTCCCTGGTGGTGGAGGGAGGAATGTATGTCACTTTTTAAACATTTCCACTATTATGTTTTTGGTATCTTTTTAAAAGGTGCTCTAAGCGATGTTGGGTGACGTCACTTCTTGTTGACGTTCGAAGTATTGTCAAACAGAACGGAGGCTAGCTCGCCCCTCCCTCCTCCTCAGCCCGTCCCCTCCCCCTCCCTTCCGTACTTCCTGAAACAGTCATGAACGTGCATTGTGGAAGTAGCCTACATGCTAACGCTGCTGCGGTGATGGCTCAAACAACTCCTTCTTGTCAGTTATTGGCTGGAACACTGTTTGTTATGTTTGGTGGTGCAGGTTGGCGCAGTTTGTTTTTGTTGCCGTTTGTGGAGCCTGGGCTGTCTACAGAGACCGCATTTTTTTACAGTGTGTTCAGGGGACAGGCAGCTAGAGGATAGTGAGGAGATGTTTGCTGTATGTGACAAAAAATGTATGTAGCCTAAAAAACGTGTGACATCGTTTAGAGCACCTTTTAAAGGCACAGTTAATCAAAATGGCTACCTTTTATATTAACTAATTCATTAATTAATTATATATTTATATTATTGTTTTTTCGCCCAACCCTATCACTCAAAACACAGTCAAAACCTGCTTTTAATCCCAGCTTGATTGACAGGTCATAAAATAGACATACTAACTGAACAAAATGAAACTTTTGAATGTTTTAATAGTTATGGTAAGTTGATTTAAAACACTACGGTATTTATTATTTAAGCACACACAAATGTTGATTTTCTATAACTTCTGCTCTTCAGCTGTGTATACGAGTATACCTTTAATGTATGTAAACTAGTCAAACCTTGTTATGTTTGGCGATTTACATGTTTAAATTAGCAAAGTTTTAACCTAAGCTCTTCGACCTTTAACCACTGAAGTGTTGAGGAAATGCAAAAGGATCCGTGGAAAAACATTTAAATGTTCACATTCCTGCAGAAGGTTTGACAGGGACACGTGCAATTTCCTTAAATAGTGTTAGCTTAGCTTTTTGAACTGGACAGGTTCTCATTAAGAACAGTAAACATGTTAAAGATGCGAGGAAAGTCGCCAAGTCAATAAGATATGTCACAAATGTATCATAAATCATGAAGCTCAGCTTGAAATGTAAATATACGTAGACTGTTCATGTGTGATTTATTTCTTTTTTTCTTTTTCTATGCATATTCATGAAACTGAACTAACACCCATGGCCGTCCTCTCCCTAGGTGGGTGTTGTATGAAGGCAGTAACTACCGCGGTCGACAGCTGCTTCTCCAGCCAAGTGAAGTGGCTGATTTGTGGAAGTTCAGCGGCAGGCAGCAATTAGGATCCCTACGTCCATTACCCCAGGTATGGAGGGAGGGATATGAGCCCATCAGAAAATAGTACATTAGACTATTAGTAATAATAAACTAAGTCTCATACATGAAGTTAGTGTCTCTGTTTTGTTTAGATTCAGTTCTCACGTGGATAAGAAGTACATAATAACGACTAAGTAAAATACCAAATAAAAACACTGTCTCTATTAATCAAGTCAGATCAAAAAAACTAGTCACACATCTAGTTGTAAAATACTGTGACATGTGTTCATAAATTAAATCTAACCATGTGGTTTTGCATGTTTTCCTCCAACAGAAGCAGATGTACTTCCGTCTGCGGAACAGGGAGACCGGATGTGTGATGTCCCTGACAGGAACTCTGGATGACCTCAAGCTGACGAGGGTTCAGGCTGTGGAGGAGACGGGAGGGTTAGAGCAGGTCTGGCTCTATCGGGACGGGCAGCTTACCTGCAAGGTACAACATTATACCGACACCACGCAAAACTGCAAAAAAAAACACTTGTCGGGGGTTACACCAAATCATCTAGTCACCCACACCGTCTGTGGGAAATTTAGTGAAGCCCACAGGGACAACAGACAGAGATACATTTGCTTTAAAAAGTTCAAGGCCTGGGCGCCTGGGTAGCTCACCTGGTAGAGCGCACGCCCTTATACAGAGGCTTAGTCCTCGACGCAGTGGCTGTGGGTTGGGTTCCGACCCGCGGCCCTTTGCCGATGTCATTCCCCCCTCTTGCTCCCCTTTCATGTCTTAAGTTGTCCTGTCAAATGAAAGGCCTAAAAATGCCAAAAACAATAATCTTTAAAAAGGCAAACAATTTCTTCAAACAGCACATTCAGGATATACAGAAGTGTTTAGTATGACCTTAAAAGTCTAATATTCACCTTATTATCTTTAGTATTTTGCTCTATGACAGTCTTGTGGTTGCGCTCACTCTCCCTACAGTAACAGTGTCAGTGCCGCACATGATCCCTAAATATTACATTTTTGCACAAAAAGTGTGTAACAGATGTTACTTTCTGTAGGAACCGTTCCAGTAGTAGTCGTGATGAAAATACTCTACACTCTGGCACAGTTATTTTAAGCTAACTGTGTACCTGAAAACAAGGGCGTGATCAAGACAATATGCAAAGCAGGAAAAAACATGTATTCCCAACAGACGTTATTCATTCCACTGGTTAATTCTGCCAAAGAGGTTATTATGTTTTTTAATCCAGTTTGTCGTCTGTCTGTTAGCAGGATATCTCAAACCTCTCAACAGGTTTCAACGCAGTTCGGTGGAAAGTTAAGCAATGGGACAATGACGAGTTATTTTTTATTAATTTTTTATTTTTTATTATTTTTTAATGTTACCTCAAAGATTCTTAAAGGATTTCTTAACATTGCAAGGTTTATTTATTTATTTTTTATTTATTTTGGGTGCTTTTTCCGCCTTTATTTATTTATTTGATAGGACAGCTAGGTGAGAAAGGGCAGAGAGAGGGGGAAGACATGCAGGAAATTGTCGGATTTGAACCCTGGACCTCTGCGTCGAGGCATAAACCTCTCAGTATATGTGCGCCTGCTCTACCACTGAACCAACCCGGCCACAGGTTTATTTTTTTTTACAGTTTTGCTACTGCACTTACTTGAAATAAAAAACAAAACATCTATCCCCTTTCCAATGGACTCCCCGGGAAAGGATAGGACCTATACATTTTTCCTGTGGGGTCATATGTAAGAGGCAAGCATTAGATTTGTTAAAATTGATCTTGAATCCTGAATATATTACTTTCTGTTATGAAATAACCCATTAAGGAGATGGTGGTAGCAAGGCAGAGTCATCAGTGGAATGCATCCAATGAGAGCTGTGTAGTTTAGAGTTTGTTTCTTTCACTCAGAAAGAATTACAAAAGCAATGAATGGCAACCAGTCTGCCACAATATACATTTTAAGCAGCAAGGAAAATGAACCGATACTTACTCACACATCTTCATCCTCAACCACCATGCCCTCTATGTCTCCAGCTGGTGGACGACTGTTGCCTGGAGACCACAGGCAGTGTGGTGATGGAGGGCAGCAGGCTTTGCGTTGCCCCGGAGCGAGGCAAAGGCAACCACCTGTGGAACGTCACCCCAGATGGCCGAGTGCGCTGCCACCTCAACCCTAGCCTGGTCCTGGAGGTCAAAGGTCAGATAGCTTAGTCTTAACTTCAAACATGTGTTTGTCGAGTAACGTTTTAATGGAATAAATGAAAAGGTTCAACTATGTCAGTATGTGATCGAGATGCAGTCAGCCCTGAACCAACAGCTCCATCTCCTGGTGTATTGAAGAGGTGCATACCAAATAACTGGGTTTCATTATTTGGATTCCTTAATGACCGACTTGTCATTGGTGTCAACAGTCTCAAATGTTTTTTTAGTTCAAAAAAACAAAACACTGACTTGTGTTTTATTGTTTTTGCTTCTTAGGCGGTCATCAGTATGACAAGAACCAGGTGATCCTCAATACATACGATGAGAGAAAAGTGAACCAGATTTGGACCTTGGATATCCTGTGATCTGATGAACCCCGTGGAACACACACACACACACACGGGGGCCTAGGAGGGGTTTTGTAATCGCTGCACCTTTTTGTGGTATTTTGACCCTTCTTGGAGGAGGGTAACCATTGATTGGATCAACATTTAAACTATTATAGTAGTGTAAAAAATATTGCTTATTTTTAGCCACTTGATTTCAAACACTATATACCAAAGACTCCCCTCTCTGTTTTCACTGCATGTAGTGAGAACTCAGCCCTGTTTCAATGCTGCATACCTTTCTTCACTTTATGGTACTTTTCGACTACAACCGCTCCAATGTCAGTTTTTCTGATCATGATGTTGGCCAATATGAATGTATAGCGTTTATTGACAGCTGCAATATGAAGTCCGATGTTCCCACAATCCAAAGATTTCTGTAGACTAAAGAGGTTTCATTTTTATTGTTGTAGATAAAAAAATGATCTATCGTAAAGTTTGAATATCTTTTTAGGACTTGATAGGGTTTTTACATTTTTACACAAACTGTACTTTGCTGCATTAGGTTGTACATAAGCATCACCTGTATAGATTTGGGCTCACATTTTAAAGCAGAACTGCAATGACAATGCCACACACTGTTGATTGTAAATATGTGAATGTATTAGAAAAACTGTTACACATGGAAATAAGCATGTGATTTTCTTTTCATCTTTTTGTAGGAAATAAAACATTGTCTTTCTTTAGATTGAAATGACCCGTTTCTGTGAAACTGTTTGTCAAAGCTATAGTGCGTAGTTTCTGTCTCCCCCCTGAGGAATTCTAAGTAATGACAAAACTCAGCGCGTCCACATGATACAAGCCTTCTGTGATTGTGCATCACCCCTACCCCTCCTCCACACAGTTGCTAGCAGCCAAGGAGGACACGGAGGATTAAAAAAACATGGACTCTTCAGAAGAGGTAATTATCTTCACTCGAGTTTCTGCGTGCGAAAGCAGTTTCTGAACACAGCCGTACTGAGAAATCCAGAGAGAGTTGTGTGGAGCTGATAGTCTTAATTAGCTTTGTAGCAACTCATTTGGCAACGGCTTGAATGTAACGGACGTTCATTAATATCAAAAAGTTACGCACTAAAGCTTTAAATTCACAGTAATTTTCTGGCTTTTAACTGGCCTATTCTCTCTTCCATGGATTTGGGGTTGAATTGCTTTCACCAGATCAAGCGAACCATTTGGTATGATCCACTGGTGCATAAAAATAGACAAATGTATATTTAGATTTTTTGGCACAAAATAACAGGATTACCCACCACATTGTAAAATTAAGCAAAAATGTGTAAAAAAACAAACAAAAAAAACAACAAAACTAAAGCAGAATAAAAAATAACTCTCTTATTCTAGTCTCGGTCTTAAATACACATGGGACAAAATAACATGAACGCATGGTAAAATACATTTCACAACAGTTACACTTGCATATACTGTTGCCTTAGAAACGACCATAGAGGATTAGCAACATCATGCAGGGCTTTTGATTTTGGCTGGTGTTCGTGTTATTTTGTCCAGCCTCTATACTGTATATGGAGCCCCATTTTCATTGTTAACTGACACAAAAGCTGTACACACTATGGAGGACACGCTGTAACCAGTCAGACTATTTCTCAAATATGATACCAAACGGAAGCAACAGCCACATTCACTCACAGGTTATCAAGGCCATATTTAGCTATACTGTATGAAAGAGTAACATCAGAAAGATCCTACAGTTGAATCAGCACCTCTCACAAAAACTGAACATTAAAACCATTACGAAGGTAGGGCTCTGCAGGGCTGTTGTGTTAGACTGCATTAGTTTTAGGACGGTGTACCTAATAAACTGGCAACTGAGCGTATGTGGAAATACTTACATTTTACAGTCAAACATAACTAAGCGCTCTTTAATTGAATTGAGAGTATAAAAAATACATTTGAAAGCATATACCAGCAGCTATAATGCTTACATGCATGTTTGTAGCTTCAAAGCCCCCAGAAACAAGAAGCAATAGCCTTGTTCTTGTACCTTGTTTGTAGCTGTGGATACAATAAGCTAACCTAACCTTGCATATCAGTGCCTTTAATTGAGTTTGTTTCAGGATTGTGCAGAAAAGGTCTCCAAGAGTCGGCATTATAAGTCATATCCCCCTTTGCTGAACTGGACCACGGTCTTTCCACGAGCGTGCCCTTTCTCCACCTTCTCGAAGGCCTGAGGAACCTGGGAGAAGCTGAACGTCTCCTCCACCACTGGCCGAATCTGAGAGAGCAGAGAGAGGAAGGTAGCAGTCAGGCCTTGTTTCACAACTGTTGTGAGTTACATCATCAGTGGGGGTAAACGGCTGATGCTATTTCCTTCAATGATGAAATAAAATGATGTTAAGGCATGTTTGTGCAGGTGCATGCTCAAGTGAGAAACATAAGATACTGTAGACAGCGGGGTGTTATCTGCACAGGGAGGAAGATAACCCCCAGTTGAGCTGCATATTATATCACACTACAGGATCAACAATGTGTTGAGATGCCAAATGCATTCATGAAATCTAATGTACGGTTCCTTCTCAATTTGGAATTTGGAGATGCACGAATCAATCCTGCTGCTGTGTGATGACCACAGCTAATTAATGGAGTCAAAGAAAATGAGCCTATAGAATACATTCTACATTTGTTTGGTTGGCATATGACATTGTCTAAAAAAGAAAAAAAAAGAAAAGATGTTTCAAGCCAAAAGTGTGAGAGTTAGCAATGCTGTGATACTGAAGGTGGGCTCCAGGCCCAAATTAACCCCTGATGTGCACACAATAATAAGCTAACTGGAGGAAACATAATTCTGTCCGTTGTCAGTCCCTGAAAGGTTAAATCTGATACTGTACCTTTCCTGCATCCACTAATTCCCTTATTTCATCCAGTGCAGGACCACTAGGTGCAAAGAATCCCCAGCGGTAGTGAACTCCTTTGACTAGGTGCTACAAGAAAACAGAATGAGAGAACAGGCATAATTAAAACTGTTGTGTGCATAGCAGAAACTCTACTGATGAGGATTTTAACTTTACAGTGTCCGATAAAAATAGCCTGGCTCCGCCCTCCTACGTACTTCTGCTCAATTTTCATTTTCCTTCAGTACATCGTCTGGGTTTGCGGTATATTCTTGGGTTTTCTCCATAGACATATATAAAATGGACCAACAGATCCCGTTGCTCTGGATGGAGACCAGTGAAGGATATTAGAAGGACTTTTCCGGTAATGGCTGAGCGTTACTGCGCAGCCTCCAAATGAGCTTGAAGACGTAGATGTGATGTGAGCAACGTGTCTGAAAGTTGGAAGTCTTCTGGTAGCTGTGCCAAGAGAAATCTCAATCATTCCGAATCTTGCAGAGACGGAAAGCGTAGGTATATGTTAGGAGATAACATAGGCACAGGCTAATTATTGCTAACTAAAATGCTAGTTAACATTAGTAATTAAACTTATACAGCGAATGTGAGACGAAACTGCCTGCGAGCTTCTCCTGTACTATACGGTAATTCCTCTACTGTGCAACAGTAAGTCGCGTGGTTATGACGTAATTGTTAGCCTATTTTTTCCAAAAACGTCTGCTACGGAGCCATAATGTGAGGTACAAGGTAATGGAGCCTTTTATACATTGTCGTGTTTCTTTAGAAATAAACAATGGACAAATAGAGTCTTTAAACGCTTCAGATGTAAAGTTATTCGCTGTCAAAGTGACGTCAAAATGAATGGGAGTCAATGGAATGCTAACGGGAGTTGATGGCTTGTTAACATCAAAATGGCGCCATAGGAGGTACGCGTTCCGAGGAGAAGCTTACCCCGTTGGTTTTCTCCGGCCAAATCTTCACCGGTCCAATCAGCGAACAGAGGGAGTGGCTGAGAACGATGATGTTGAAGTTGTGCGCTAGTTTGAGTTGTAGTTCCGTAATGGCGGCGGAGAAAGATGCGAGCGAAGCCATTCGGTCTATTGTGGCAACGCTGACGAATATCCAGAAGTTAAAGCCAGAGCAAGAACAATCTTTGCTGATTTTTGATGGTGGCCATGATGTTGGGGCCCTCCTCCCCACGGGGTTCGGGAAAAGTTTGATTTTCCAGCTCACTCCGTTAGTGGTGAAGGAGTTGGCTAAGGCGAACGCTAGCGATGCTAAGCCGATGTCACGACCAAAGTTGGCGATTGGTTATGGCAGATCCAGAGTGGCTCTGGGCAGATCCAATAGCTTTAAACTTCAACGGAGTACCCGCCTTCAGGAAGTGAACACTTGTCAATGGAGAGAGGCCAGACTCTCTGTACAAAGGAAATGTACGAGAGTCTGGTAGGACCCAGGCTACGATAGTAAGGCCTAAACTAGAAGAAAAACAAGTCATGTTGAACTGATCGCGTTACTGCAGAACATCTACAAACTTCCTCTTCTCACCATTTCTTTTATTAACTTGCTACTTTCCTGTTAGTTCCTGTCATAATAGAAATATTAATAGCAGTTATAACTACAGGCATGGATCGCTAGCTAGTGTACTTTTCAATATGTGTCAAGAACATTCTGATTGACAGGTCTTGACAAATGTTAATTAATCATACTTTGCATACAAAATTACATTACTCAACCTCGGCCTGTATCCAAAGAGTCTCATGGGTGGAGATGCAGCACATTGCTCCTCCCCCTTTGAATTCTTTCATAATCCAACGTAACAACAGCAGTCACATTACCAGAAGCACCGCACGAGGTGACCTTCTAATTCCATTCAGGAAAAGCACATTTGGCCAATTATCATTTTCTGTTACGGCATTACAAAACTGGAATTCATTGCCCACTACAATCAAATATATACATACATATTCCACCTTCACAAAATACCTTAAAACATGGCAGTCTGATAACTATTACTGTACACAATCTGTCAGATGTGACGTGTTTGATGTGACGTAGTCATTGTTGCTGTCGCTCCATCTCTGCTGCCTGCCTCTGTTATGTCTTGTATGTGCTTTCAATGTGGCCTCTTGAGACTCTTCTTTTCTTTTGTCTCCTTCATATTGTATTAACTGCATGGACTGATTTAATGCCATTGCCGTGTTTGTGTGCCACTTTTTTGTGTGTTTTAACCCTTTTTGTTTAGGCCTGCTGTTATTATAGATGTAATGTAACTGATTTTAATATGTCAGCTGGCCGGGGACTACAGCTGGCAATTAGCCGTTGAGGCTAAAGCTGCTCCTTTGACTGTATAGTTCATTAAAGGGGACTGTCCACGACATTATAAACTAATAAACTAAATTAAACTAAATGTTCCTTAACGCCTTTAACAGCAGGGTAGGATTTCCTGCAACTCATAACCGGAACAATGATTTGAGTCTATTGTAATGTTTGCAGCCATTGTGTGTGTGTGTGTGTAACTTTTCGATATATAAAAAGGAGTTACTTAACGCGTTTCCTTTAGTTAAAAATGACGACACTGTGAAACCCAAGCCGGCTGTCGGCGCTCTAGTTTTACTTTTATGTACAAAGTGCACAGAGTGTTTGCATGAGGAAACAAGGATGTGTAAGACCTTGGTGTGTACAGTATTATTTGCTTCCTGTCTGTAAAACAGGAATACAGTACAAGATACATCCCTCTGCCATTATTTTGAATTGTTTCATCATTCTGCTGTATGTGTTTTTTCATATCAGCTCTATGAAAGAACTGCGTGTCACTTCCAAATAAAAACGGTCATCAACACTGAAAAAAAAATCTGCCGATCCCTTCACGGGTCTACTGAGAGGTCAAGTGTAAGAGGGCAATGTGGGCTACATGGTTTCAGGATGAGTAGAAGAGGAAATGTGGAAAGGAAGTGAAGAAATGTAGACACATTTAAAAATTGAAATGTTACATTAAAATGGTATTGTGTGGAAAGCAACAAACCGCCAACTCCTCCCCAAGATCTGCATTTACAGTCTGTTTCATGTCCTACCTTTGTCAACCTCGGGGGCAAACCCCTCGGTTTGACATAGTCACATAATTCTACTTTTGGCAAGAAAAAGAAAGAAAAGGACAGATTTCTCTGGGGCTGTCCCTGTCCGTTATAATCCTTCATCCAAACTCCTTTTCTCAAGTTTCGAGTTCATGAGTATTTCAAGTCCAGCAGCTCTGTAAGGTTGTACTTAGGCATAGTGCTACTGTACTTTGCGCGAAATGCTTATGTCACCATGCCATCATGATCCTCACATATAAATGTGATATTTACCATTTTCGCCATCTTAATTTTGCATCTTAGCATGCTTAAATTTGCTAATTAGCAATAAATACAAAGTACACTTTTTGATATTAATGAACGTCCGTTACATTCAAGCCATTGCCAAATGAGTTGATACAAAGCTAATTAAGACTATCGGCTCCAAACAACCCTCTCTGTATTTCTCAGTAC
Source organism: Sander vitreus (assembly GCF_031162955.1). Classification (NCBI taxonomy): domain Eukaryota; kingdom Metazoa; phylum Chordata; class Actinopteri; order Perciformes; family Percidae; genus Sander; species Sander vitreus. The sequence continues at coordinate 24,234,211 of NC_135874.1, read as the reverse complement.
GGCTGGGTTCAGAAACTGGTGTCGTCCGGCGACTTTAGCGTTCAGAAAATCGAGTGAAGATAATGACCTTTTCTGAAGAGACCATGTTTTTTTAATCCTCCGTGTCCTCCTTGGCTACTAGCAATTGCGTGGAGGAGGGGTGGGGGGCAGTGTGTGGCCACTGAAGGCTTGTATCATGTGGACGCGCTGACAGTTTTGTTATTACTTAAAATTCCCCATGGGAGAGACAGAAACTACGTACTATAGCTTTAAGTTCAATATTCTCTCTCCTTCCAGCTCTGTTTTGGTCGCCACCAACTCCTGAGAAAATGCTTCATATTATGTTCACCTGCTAGACGCTAACATTGTCCATCTGCCATTTGGTGCTGGGCAAGTTCAGGTTGCATACATTATGTTTATCAGAGCTTTTAAGCTTAAAACAGATGTGGCTAGAAGCAGGGTTAAAGGGGAGCGGATTAATAAGCTAAAAGACACTAAAACGTTCCTAAGAGGTAAGCACATTTTTCTCTGGATTTGTCACCACAAGTGACACATTTTACATTACACATAATCATTTGATCCACTTGTAAAGATAGTGGTGAGCAGCTTTAAATAAAAAATATTTATTTTGGCTCTTAAACTAAAACCATTTTAAATTGTCATGTATGGTGTTGAATCTGATAATCCTGTTTCCCTTTCCCCTGGTTCCAATACCTGTTCCACTTTGGCTAGATTTCAATACATTTCGAGACTACAGAAACTACAGCTAAATATTATGAGCAAAGCCTTTTGAAACTTTCTAACACTTTGGAACAACTGAAGTTCACCGCATTACTTCCACTTCACATCCTGTTTTCAGGTAGAAATGTGCCAAGACACAGTTTCCTTGTTACTGAGTGTAATGTAATGGAAATAAATTGCATTAAGCTCTAATCTTTTGGATTTACCACATAACACTTGTGTGCACTTGTTACTTAGTGATTTAACCATAGATCTAAATGTATAAAGATGTTGTATATCTAAGGATTTAACTCCCAAATAGTGTGTGTTCCAGCCACAGAACTACATGTAGACTGTGTAGAACTTTCCTTTACAACTTCTGAATAATACATCTATAATAAGTACACTTCTTCTCCAGGTCATTCATGTAAAACATCATCCTAAAGGGAAAACTAATTTAGCTTTAGGTGTAACCAATCATTGAAGTAGAGGTGTTTTGACTTGGAACATAAGCGACACATTTTGTGGTTAACGCTTGAGTGAAAAGAAGTGGTGATGTTAAAAATGCATTGCATGCAAGCATTGCTCTGCATGATGTTCTGTAGCAGGCCGCACTGACAGGATGCCACTTACACACTCCTGGAGTGTCATGTTCTAAATGTGTCCTGACTGTAATACCATATATCTATGTCATTTCAGTTACACTGGCACCTGAGACTGACTGAAAAACACTGTAGTCATAGTAACTGGAAACACTGTACATCACAATGTCTCTGGTATTGCTAATGAACAGTTTCCACTGCGTTTTCACACAGTTTGTCTCAATGCAAGACAGCTGCTATTCAGATCAGATTACTGGACTCTGTGGGCAGCTAATCACAACTGAGTTGTCTAGCTGTGCCGTTTGCGTTGGATGTTTATCTAGCTATTTGTTCATTAACACACAATATTTTCAGCAATAAGCCAATTTAAAAAAAAAAAAAAAATCTGAGTGCTCTTTGCATGAGGACATGGAAGAAATGGCTGTGGGCTGCTTCCTTTAAAAGGAACACCTTGGGCATGTTACAACATAAATATGGAAACAACAATTCCATCCATCCATCTTATCCGGGGTCGGGTCGCGGGGGTAGCAGCTCCAGCAGGGGACCCCAAACTTCCCTTTCCCGGGCCACATTAACCAGCTCCGACTGGGGGATCCTGAGGCGTTCCCAGGCCAGGTTAGAGATATAAACCCTTCACCTAGTCCTGGGTCTCCCCCGAGGCCTCCTCCCAGCTGGACGTGCCTGGAACACCTCCCTAGGGAGGCGCCCAGGGGGCATCCTTACCAGATGCCCAAACCACCTCAACTGGCTCCTTTCGACGCAAAGGAGTAGCGGCTCTACTCCGAGCTCCTCACGGATAACTGAGCTTCTCACCCTATCTCTAAGGGAGACGCCAGCTACCCTCCTGAGGAAACCCATTTCGGCCGCTTGTACCCTGGATCTTGTTCTTTTGGTCATGACCCAGCCTTCATGACCATAGGTGAGGGTACGAACAAAAACTGACCGGTAGATTGAGAGCTTTGCCTTCTGGCTCAGCTCTCTTTTCATCACAACGGTGCGATAAATTGTAATACCGCACCTGCTGTGCCGATTCTCCGACCAATCTCCCGCTCCATTGTCCCCTCACTTGCGAACAAGACCCCAAGGTACTTGAACTCCTTCACTTGGGGTAAGGACTCATTCCCTACCTGGAGAAGGCACTCCATCGGTTTCCTGCTGAGAACCATGGCCTCCGATTTAGAGGTGCTGATCCTCATCCCAGCCGCTTCACACTCGGCTGCGAACCGATCCAGTGAGTGCTGAAGGTCACAGGCCGATGATGTCATCAGGACCACATCATCTGCAAAAAGCAGCGATGAGATCCCCAGCCCACCGAACTGCAACCCCTCTCCACCCCGACTACGTCTCGATATCCTGTCCATAAATACTACAAACAGGATTGGTGACAAAGCGCAGCCCTGGCGGAGGCCAACTCTCACCTGAAACGAGTCCGACTTACTGCCGAGAACCCGGACACAGCTCTCGCTTGGTCGTACAGAGATTGATGGCCCTGAGAAGGGGACCCCTTCACCCCCGTACTCCCGCAGCACCTTCCCACAGTATCTCCCGGGGCACCCGGTCATACGCCTTCTCCAGATCCACAAAACACATGTAGACTGGTTGGGCATACTCCCAGGCTCCCTCCAGGATCCTTGCGAGAGTAAAGATCTGGTCCGTTGTTCCACGACCAGGACGGAATCCGCATTGTTCCTCTTCAACCTGAGATTCGACTATCGACCGAACCCTCCTTTCCAGCACCTTGGAGTAGACTTTACCGGGGAGGCTGAGAAGTGTGATACCTCTGTAATTGGCACACACCCTCTGGTCCCCCTTTTTAAAAAAGGGGAACCACCACCCCGGTCTGCCACTCCTTAGGCACCGTCCCCAGACTTCCACGCAATGTTGAAGAGGCGTGTCAACCAAGACAACCCCTCCACACCCAGAGCTTTAAGCATTTCTGGACGGATCTCATCAATTCCTGGGGCTTTGCCACTGTGGAGTTGTTTAACTACCTCAGCAACCTCCACCAGGGAAATTGATGCCAATCCCCCCTCATCCTCCAGCTCTGCCCTCTACCATAGAGGGCGATTAGTCGGATTTAGGAGTTCCTCAAAGTGCTCCTTCCACCGCCTCTATTACCTCCTCAGTTGAGGTCAACAGCGTCCCCATCCTTACTGTACACAGCTTGGATGGTTCTCCCGCTTCCCCCTCCTGAGGTGGCGAACGGTTTTCCAGAAGTACCTTGGTGCCGACCGAAAGTCCTTCTCCATGTCTTCTCCGAACTTCTCCCACACACGCTGCTTTGCCTCTTTCACGGCAGAGGCTGCAGCCCTTCGGTACCTTGCAACTGCCTCCGGAGTCGTCTGGGATAACATATCCTGGAAAGACTCCTTCTTCAGTCGGACGGCTTCCCTGACCACCGGTGTCCACCACGGTGTTCGTGGGTTACCGCCCCTTGAGGCACCTAAGACCCTAAGACCACAGCTCCTCACTGCAGCTTCAGCAAAGGAAACTTTGAACATTGTCCACTCGGGTTCAATGCCCCCAGCCTCCACAGGGATGCACGAAAAGCTCCGCCGGAGGTGTGAGTTGAAAGTCTGTCGGACAGGGGCCTCCTCCAGACGTTCCCAATTTACCCGCACTACCCGTTTGGGCTTACCAGGTCTGTCCAGAGTCTGTCCTCTCTTCACCCTAGTGTCCAAAACATATGGCCTCAGATCCGATGAAACGATTATAAAATCGATCATTGACCTTTGGCCTAGGGTGCTCTGGTACCAAGTACACTTATGAGCATCACTATGTTCGAACATGGTGTTCGTTATAGACAATCCATGACTAGCGCAGAAGTCCAACAACAAACAATCACTCTGGTTTAGATCAGGGAGGCCGTTCCTCCCAATCACGCCTCTCCATCTGTCTCCATCATTACCCACGTGCGCGTTGAAGTCCCCCAGCAGAACTATGGAGTCCCCGACTGGAGCCCCATGCAGGACTCCACTCAAGGTCTCCAAGAAGGCCGAATACTCCGAACTCGTTTGGTGCATATGCACAAAAAACAGTCAGAGTTTTCCCCCCCACAACCCGCAGGCGTAGGGAGGCGACCCTCTCGTCCACCGGGTTAAACTCCAATGTAGCGGTGCTCAGCCGGGGGCTTGTGAGTATCCCCACACCCGCCCGGCGCCTCACACCCTGGGCACCTCTGGAGAAGAAAAGAGTCCAACCCCTATCCAGGAGTATGGTTCCAGAACCAAGACTGTGCGTAGAGGTAAGCCCCACCAGATCTAACCGGTAGCGCTCCACCTCCCACACAAGTTCTGGCTCCTTCCCCCACAGAGAGGGGACATTCCACATCCCCAGAGCCAGCCTCTGCTGCCCGGGTCTGGTCCGTCGAGGCCCCTGACCTTCACTGCCACCCATGTGGCAGCGCACCCGACCCCAGCGGTTCCTCCCACAGGTGGTGGGCCCATGGGATGGAGAGATGTCCGCCACGTAGCTTTTTCGGGCTGTGCCCGGCCGGGCTCCGTGGCAAACCCGGCCACCAGACGCTCGCTGACGAGCCCTCCATCTGGGCCTGGCTCCAGACGGGGGGCCCCGGGCTTCCTCCGGGCAGGGTCACTTCATCCCTTCCTCGATGTTTCATAGGATTTTTGAACCATTCTTTGTCTGGCCCCTCACCTGAGACCACTTTGCCTTGGGAGACCCTACCAGGAGCACAAAGCTCCAGACATCACAGCCCTCAGGTTCATAGGGACACACAAACCTCTCCACCACGATAAGGTGATGGTTCCCGTAAACATAAACAACAATTCCCTTGTGCACAAATCTTAACCTCATCCAACACCTCTGGAATAAACTGGAACGCTGACTGCGAGCCAACATCAGTGGTGCCCGACACAGCTAGTAGGGTTTAATCCACCCTATACACATCTTAACTATTTCCCCCAGAAATATAATAGAGGGAAAAACTGTTACGTTCTAAGCATAAACCAAATAGGCTGATATTTACAGAATATATGTATCACTGCAGAAATACGCAAGTCCCCAACCAGCCTCTGAATGCTAAAAGAATATGGAATAATAGAATGACTTTGAAAAATCCAAATTACCTGCTTTAACAAATTATTTTGGTTTATACAACGAAAAATTTTCAGATATCCCTTCCATGAGCCTGTTCTCAGCAGACAGATCACCGGCAATTAACTTGGCATTTCACATTCCTTGCAGCTCTAGCTGCATGCATAGTTTGTGTTATTTTCATTCTAATGTTGATTAACATAAATGGTGTTCTTTTGCCTCAATAATTATTAATACCACAAAATAATAATACACTAAAGCGTCAGGTTGGGAACCCATAAGTGTATGCATATTTCTTTTTTTTGCATTTAGTGTAGCTTGAAATATGAGCAATGCATTTTGACTGTAGCTAAAGTTCTACCTTAAAAACAAGTCAGTTTCCCAGGATTCTGAGGATAGTGTGCTTCTGAAGAGAAAATGTCTCATTTAGGGGAAAAGTATTAATCCCTACTACAGTAGCTAGGGCGTAATCTGCAAGTGTCCACATACATTTGGCAACGTACTGTACTGAACTGAGTCATCCGATGATGTTGTCATGGGTTTGTTTTTGCAGGGGGTTTTTTAGACCAAGATTGTCGTTAGATGTTGATAGAAGCATGAAAAATGTTCAAAATTCAAAATTCCAGTTTTTTTAAATTTCATTCAAGAATGTTTTTTTTTCCTGGCATGGTAGAATAAGGAGAAATAGGTACAAACCAATAAATCTGATCAATTATATTATAATACTCCTATTCTTACAACACTAGCAGCAACAATGAGCATTGATGCATCCTTGCAAATATGCACAATGTGATCAACATCTGTTGCATTTGGATCAATTCAGGTTAAAAGGACACAATCAGTCCATTCTTCAATAAATATGTAATTAATCATACTGTATCTGTGTAATTCTATTATGATTACCTTGAGGGCTTTGGTGGCCACTGTGGCAGCAGTCTGCATCATGCCATCAGCAATGCCAAGCCTGTCAGTGTTCTGGAGGAACGGTGTTACGAGGGTGACATACTTGGCGCCACACCAAGGCTTAAGCAGATTCAGCGCCCAATGCTCTGTGTCCCCTCCAATATTATCCAGGATCAGGTCAAATCTGGAGGTGGAGAGGGGTAGGGTTAGTGAAAACAAGAGACACAAGCAAAGGTACATATGTGTGGCGTCGTTGGGCATAAAAGACAAACTAAAGTTAAATGGAGAATTAGTAGGTGTGGAAAGAAAAGGGTGATTGGGCAGATGACAGAAATGGATAGAGAGAAAGAGATTAAGACGTGTAATTAAGTTCTTTTGAAAATTGAAGTGCATTGTTTTCACACACCGATATGCCAACTGCAGTTAGATGGACTGGGTTGCCTTGGTAACAAGGGCAAGTCATGATACATGATGATACATACACCGAACAACTCAAATTAAATACCAACACGAATGATAAATGACTGTAGGTGTGGGATTCTCTCACTTCTCCAAAGCGCTGAGCGGCTCCTCAACAGGTCCGGCAGTGTAGTCCACCACATGGTCTGCCCCCAGGCCCCTTACAAACCGCTCTGCATTCTGGGAGCAGGTAACAGTCACATGGGCTCCCCATGCCTTCAGCATCTGGACACAAATGATAGCATCAGCTGTTTGTATCATTTATGTCTAACTACCAAACAACTACATAAATAAATAAATAGATTTTTGGGTTATTGTAGTGAGCAGATTGTTACCCAATGTTTGAGAAGCGCACTGAATTTTTAATTAATGAGATCAAGCGTAACTTCTGTGTAATGTGAGCTACAGTTTTCAGGTCACCAAGCAAGGTGTGTGGCACAGTCAACCTGACAGGCCAAACAGACTTATAATAACACCGTTTACTTCATGATCGGTGTTCTTGTTAATTTCTACGCTGCTGCCACAGAGTATGAATATACGTTTGTATTTAGAGCAGCCTGTTCTGAGCTTGATGCACTTAAAAATGCTACGTAATGTGTACAATGTGCAGCCTCGCATATCATCATGCTCCTTTTGATCCATACCTGTATAGCAAATGTTCCCACTCCCCCGGATCCCCCAAGGATCAAAATCCTGTAGGGGGGAAGAGGAAAAATAGACATATACAATGCATGTGTCAACAATGTTTTTGACACTACAGTTGCACAGCCACAACCTCCTTAGGATTCATGTCAAATCCACTGTAACGTGTCAAGTTCACTGCAGTGCAAGGGAGCGTCACAGCCGCTGCCAGAGAACCACAGCACATCACCCAGAGGCTCATTACAGAGCGGGCTAACAGGGGCTTAGCTTTAAAGCAGCACCGAGTGGAATAATTGGTTAGCTCAAAAAACAGGGAGCATCTTTGGGGTGGACAGGGATTATAAACAAGTGGAGATTGTGTGTGCGTGCGTGCATGCGTGCAGTGTTAATCCACATTCCCTCACCGCTTCTTGGCACAGTTGTCCTTACTGAGCCCCCCGGTGTTGACCAGTGCCGACCAGGCACTGGTTGCCACATAGGGCATAGCTGCTGCCTCTGTGTGGCTTAGTGACTTTGGCTTGTGGGATACCTGAGCACAGCACACATTTATAATCATTATAAAAGCAGGATCACTTCAACACCTGCTGAATCATGATGAAAAAGCATCTGCCAGCACTGTACAATATTTACCTGATTTTCATATACCTTAATTAGTTGTTTTTTTTATTTGCATGCTTCACTAGTCAGTAAGTTATTTTAGAAGGAAAACAAAAACATTTTTCATATGCTGAAGTTAAAATTGATAAAGTGAGCAACTGCAAGAAACCACATTCAAACAAAGAGGAAGCTCAATACACAGAACTGATAAAGAGATTTAAGCAAACCTCACTAAATTGAGAAACTTGCTGTGGCACTTACATCAGCTCAAAGCAACAATATAGTCCATCAGATGCACAATACCTCATTGGCACTCAGCACCACAAACTCAGCCAAGCTGCCCTGCTTCCATGGCGGGATAGCTGCCCACACCTGATGGAGACACACAGCAACATGACACTCATTAACCAGAGACATAAACAACTGCGTGTCTACATTTCTATACAGTTAGTTCACAATTGTTTAGGATGACGAGACTGTGCAGTCACCTATCAAATCAAAAGTAGCACATGCTTAAGGTCATACAGTGAGTCACTCTATATTTTAGAGCTGCCTGAATTAATCAACAAATGTTTGGTCAGAAAAAGCCAAATGTGGCTTCATGAAGTGGTAAAACTATTTAAAGCCCCAGTTTCCCTTCACACAAACTTTAAGGCCATGATCTACAGTGGGGCAAAAAAGTATTTAGTCAGCCACCAATTGTGCAAGTTCTCCCACTTAAAAAGATGAGAGAGGCCTGTAATTTTCATCATAGATACACTTCATCTATGAGAGACAAAATGAGAAAAAAAAAAATCCAGAAAATCACATTGTAGGATTTTTAATGAATTTATTGCACTGCAGGATTTGAGTCCCTGGCGGCATAGTGTGTTACTGATGGTAGCCTTTGTTACTTTGGTCCCAGCTCTCTGCAGGTCATTCACTAGGTCCCCCCGTGTGGTTCTGGGATTTTTGCTCACCGTTCTTGTGATCATTTTGACCCCACGGGGTGAGATCTTGCGTGGAGCCCCGGATCGAGGGAGATTATTAGTGGTCTTTTATACTGATAACAAGTTCAAACAGGTGCCATTAATACAGGTAACGAGTGGAGGACAGAGGAGCCTCGTAAAGAAGAAGTTACAGGTCTGTGAGAGCCAGAAATATTGCTTGTTTGTAGGTGACCAAATACTTATTTTCCCGAGGAATTTGCAAATAAATTCATAAAAAATCCTACAATGTGATTTTCTGGATTTTTTTTCTCATTTTGTCTCATAGTTGAAGTGTACCTATGATGAAAATTACAGGCCTCTCTCATCTTTTTTAGTGGGAGAACTTGCACAATTGGTGGCTGACTAAATACTTTTTGCCCCACTGTAAATCATATCCAAGAAGAAAACTAGGTGTGAAACACAAGGTTGTAAACTGAAAGGAAATTAAAATACATGACTAAATGGAGGGAAAAAAGCAGTGATCTTAGTTTTCTGTGCCTGGTATAAAAAATAATAATTATGAAGGAATTTTGCGGTGTTTGAAGACAGTTGCGGATAAGGACTCTTCAAAATAGAATAATTCTAAATAGAAATAAGAAAGTACATAAGTTCAGACGTACGGTGTATTTGAGCTGCAACTAACAATTGGTTTCATTATCAATTATTCTGCCAATTATTTTCTCAAATAATCAAGCAATCGTTTGTTCCATTTTCTAATGAATAGGGTGAAAATGCCTATCACATCGACGTATCAGATGTTTTTCTAAACCCCAAGTTATTTGTATTGCACATACATGCTTTCCTTCCTGTAAAACAAACCATAGAAACATCCTGTCACTTTTAACTGCTTTTATATTTTAAGCAAACTTAACATATGCAAATATTAGCATGAACAGTAAAAGATTTAACAACTAAGACATAAACTGAACAATTTTCACAGACATGTGACTAACAAAAATGGAATGTGTCCCTGAACAAAGGGGGGGGTCAAAATCAAAAGTAGGCCTCAGTATCTGGTGTGGCCACCAGCTGCAGTAAGTACTGCAATGCATCTCCTCCTCATGTACTGCACCAGACTGGCCAGTTCTTGCGGTTGTTGTTGCCATCCTGTACCTGTCCCTATATCAGGTGTGATATTCGGATGTACCGATGCTGTGCAGGTGTTGTTACACATGGTCTGCTGCTTCCTGTCTCCCTGTAGCGCTGTAGGCGTCTCACAGTAGGGACATTGCAATGTATTGCCCTGGCCGCATCTGCTGTCCTCATGCCCCCTTGCACCAAGCCTAATGCACTTTCACGCAGATTAGCAGGGACCCTGTGCATCTTTCTGTTGGTGTTTTTCAGAGTCAGTAGAAAGGTCTCTTTACTTTCCTAATTTTCTTATAACTGTGACATTAATTGCCTACCGCCCTTAAAGGCATACTATGTAACTTTTCCCTCTTCGGTCCCCCTACAGGTTGTCTCATTGGAACTACAGCCGCACGAGCTGTAGCTCCAATGAGACAACCTGTAGGGGGACTAGAGCTTAGATCGGGCCCAAAAAATCAAGCCCGACCCTACCCGAGCACGTTGTGTCCAAGCCCGGCCCGACACATTAACTGTAATTATGAGCCCGAGCCTGATTTAAACCCGACAATTTTTCTAATACGTGGACCGTTATAACTGACGTTCTCAACTACAATTCCGTGTCTACAGAAATCTGTTTAGATTTATCTTAATGAATAATGCAATAAGGACGAAGCATGTAAACTGCGCTGTTTGTTTATCCAGAATGGAATGGATCGCAAATAGATCAGAATAAAGAAACGTAAAAAAAAACCTCGACCCTAGCTGCTCCCTCAGCTGAATAGTGTGGGTAACAGATCACTGCAGCAACATAATCAAAGCCCTGGAACCATATAGGAGACTTTTTCTGTCTCGATCACCTAATTGGTCGACAACAGTGCTGCAGGGGCGGGGGGGAGACGCGATGTAGCATAGTTCACCTCACACTCAAGTCAGTGCAGGACATACACCCAGAGCAACGGGAGAAGCTGGAGAGGCATAGCTTGTTCCCCACCGAATAAGGCTAATAAAGTAATGATTAAAAAAAACACAAATGCTTGTTTAAGGGGCCGGCCCGATCATAGCGGCGTAAAATGTCGGCCCGGGCTCGTTGGGCTCGGGCAGAGAATCTAAACTCTAAGGGGGACCGAAGAGGGAAAAGTTACATAGTATGCCTTTAAGCTGTTATTGTCTTTTAGACCGTTCAACAGGTGCATGTTCATTAATTGTTTGGAAAACATTGTTTAAACCCTTTACAATGAATATCTCTAGTTATTTTGATTTTTACAAAAGTATCTTTAAAATACAGTGTCCTGAAAAAGGGGCGTTTCCTTTTTTTGCTGAATATAGATTTAAAAAAGCTGGAACCAATAAATACTGACATCTTTGCTTAAATTATTTTTAGTTTGGTTTATTTCCAATTGACTTTTGTCAATTGATTAATCAATAAATTGACTAGTTGCAGCTCTACAATGTGTGGTGATCTGTCCACCACATTCTGTGTTATGATGCACAAGTTGAAAGAGCTGATGGGATTACATTTCACTGGAATTGTACCTCGTATGATTTCATGTGACGAATATAAATTGATCGATTGATTAATTAATTGGTTGATTGATTCTCTTTCTTTAATACATTCTCAATTAAAAACACTCCAAGTCAGGAATCAGCCAACAACAAAAGTTGAGTGCATCAGTTTAATAACACTCAACAGCATCTCCCAGCTTGCTGCACAATCCTACTCTACCACAAAGGGCTAGGATTTGGAAAAGACTCCAGTCATGTCGTGTTTCAAAGCCAGGCGGAGATGATGGTGCATAATCCTGGTAGAAAAATCATTGTGACAAAGCGTACACTATGGCCAGGAATAGATGAACTAGGTCATCCGCTGTGCTCAAATAGGCGTACGCTGTTGTGAGGAAGTTCAGTTTGCATTACAGAGCCTAATGTTAGCCACTGATTCTGCTATCAACGTGTGGCATCACATATCAGGATTCATCAGCACAGCTAATGTGTTTTTATCGACATTCTAAATGATTCTTGTATATCTTGTCTTTTGCAGCACTCTAACTGCAGCTAGATGGTTTTGTTTACGTCACCATGAATACATACTTTACAGTTATCCTTTATCCATACATGACTCAATGTGCGCAGGAGGAACAAGTTGTTTCCGTAAACAAGGAGCCTGCCTGTATTTATAGGCTAATGAAGTGATTACTGAGTCTACATGCGCACAACTCTTTCATCTGCTTTTTGCTCTGTTTACCTCATCCCTTTCTCTGAAGTACTTCACATCCAGGCCGCACTCCATGATGACCCCAGACACATCCCTTCCCAGGATGAGAGGGAACTCGCTGCCTGACTGCTTGATATTCAGAGGGTCTCTCTTCATAGACATTGTTGCAGCACCATAGCCACCTGACAGGGAGAGAGTCTCTGATTACAAATCATTTGAGATAATTTGCTACATTGACACATGCTACATGTTGAAATATTGGGGGGCGCTGCTAGATAGACTAACCAAGATAGAAAGGAAAAAAAGAACCAGGACAAGATCACATTATTTTTCCAGTTGGTTTAAGGGTATACAGTGGTCAATGGTGTCAAAATCTACATTAAGATCAAGTATGTTGTGGTTGTGTATATTTCTTTTCCCTGTTGTGTACATTTCTGTTTCCTGTTGTGTATATTTCTGTTGGGGTTGTTTATATTCCTGTTTCCCTGTTTTATTTTGTCTATATTTTTTGTCTGTTTTTCTCCCTTGTCTTGTCTAGTTTTACTTCCTGTGTTTTCCCACCTTTTTTGATTACTCTGCCCACTCCTAATGTGTTGCACCTGTTCCCCAGCCCTAGTGTCACCTGTTCCCTGTTTTCTCATTTACCCTGTGCATTTAGTTTCTGCGTTCCCTTTGTCTGTTGTCAGATCGTTTGTTTCTGTAGTGTCAGTTTAAGTCAAGTTATGTGATCCCTGGTTTTCCTTTTATCTCAAGTTCCTGGTTTTTGGACTACTTTTGTTTTTTGGATTCCCTGCTCTCTTGTTTGCTCTACACTCTGGAAGAAGCTTTTGCCCTCTGCATTTGGGACTCCTTTTGTTTATGTGAATTTAGTTTTTTGGTCAAATAAAATCCTTAAGCTCAACTTTTGCTTGCCCACTCTCTGCGTTTGGGTCCTCTAATTCCCTGAGTTGTGACAAAGTAACAGTAGCCGCAACCAACAATTATTTTAATCTGCTTGTTATTTTCTCAAATCCTCAGTTAATTGTTTGATCTATAGAATGTTAGAAAATAGGGAACATATTCATTACAAATTCGTAAAGCCCAAGGTGTTTTAGTAAGTTCAGTTTCAGTGTGGTGATAGGGCCTTGAAATCAGATTCAAAAATATTGCTGTTAGATTGGTAGGCCGAAGGTTGTTGAGCCACCACTCTATCCAGTACTGTTAGAATGTGACGTTATAGACTGGTCTAAATTAAGGTCCATGGCAGTCTTAAAACTGGTACTAAGCAATATAGTAACCATATATAGCATTGTGGGTGCCAGAATCCATCATAAATCTTTAAAAGCTGTATATGGTTATGTGGGGTTGAGGAGGCAGCAAGTAGGCTTGTTTTTTTCAACATTTGCTTCGACAATGTTTCAGATTTGGAAATGTGTGAGAACATGTACTATGCTGAAGTCATTGTATAAATTTAACAAAACAAGGTCGAGACGAGAGCTAGTGTAACCTGGGGATCAGGAACTTATTTTGAATTGTATATGATATATCATCTATTCTGTTATTTTTTTAGGGCATTGGATATGACAGTGGATAGACAGGAAGGGGAGAGAGAGAGATGGGATGACACGCAGCAAAGGGGCGCAGGTCAGATTCGAACCCGGGCCTCTGCAAAGGACTCAGCCTACATAGGGTACAGGCTCTACTGGGTAAACTAGAGGTCGCCCCAAATATCATCTATTCTTCTGCAAAACCAAGAAGTCATTGGCCATACGGTGGATAGTTAGTGGAGGGTTGCTTTCGAGTAAGTTTGAGTAAGTTTTGAGTAACAAAAATATCTAGTATTGTGTTTTTTGTTACAGATCACGCTAAAGAAAAATGTTGCTTTGGCAGCTGAGACAGATAGAAGAAATCAGATAAGACAAGCTTTGTGTTGATGCATTAATGTAGTCATCCCTGTATGACGACAAACATGCACGCCAGGCAGTGACAAAATAACACCTTCCAATATGCAATAATCAAAGTGCAATCCAACCAGTGAAACTTGAATTTCCACTTAGCATCCTCAAAAACTATCACAGTGTTTAACCCTCTCTACCCAACCGCAACCCCTTCCTTCAAGATCACTGGCTGTGTGGGAGAAGAATGATTCATTTTAAACAACATTACCACAGGAAACGTCAGTGTCAGACTCTGCATGCTCACTATTTAGTATCTATTTTGCTCACAAAGGAAGAAAAAATACCTCAAATCAAACTATAATGCATTCTTTAGTTCATTTGCAGTCACGTCAGATGTGGATCTATTAATTCATTGCCATTATATTAGTTTAGTTTAGTGTTTATTTTGATCACATACATAACATAAATGGTAAAAAAAAAAGTGGCGTCTTTACTCATTTCTAATCAATACTGATCGAAAAGGTGTAGGTTGAAGCATTTGCTTATTACACCTACCCTTTCTCTTTTATTTAAATTTTGTTCTTAGGTCCCTCATATTCACAAGAATTTCTAACACTTTTCTTAATGTCAGTCTGCAGGTTAAAATCTGATGGGCCTGTTCACATGTACACAAGCTTGTTACTCACCTCTCATGTTGACATCTAGTGGGTTCAGTCCTGCTGCCTGCACTTTAACAATTACCTCATTGGGGTAGTTGATGACGGGGAAACTGGCATTTTTTGTAAACCGAAACACATCATTGCTTCCATATTTATCAATAACCCAGGCAGGCATAATAGTCAAGCTGCTTCTGGTAGTACTGAACAGTCTTGATATGTTCACACTTAGTGGTTTAGTGTGGTGAAACAACCACCTACTGTACACTAAGTGTCTCACAGAACTCATCTTTAAATATTGTCAAATAAATCAAATAGTGCACCTGTAAATTCGCAGTGCTTTAAATCCCTGTTACATAGAGGAATACTTCAAACTGTACAGCCACTATGCTACAGTAAATTACTTATTTAAGAGATGTATACGCCACGACTACATCCTAGCTATAAGCAAATCTTAAATAGCCATTTCGATAAATGCAATAATTCCAAAGTTTATGCTGATTTCAAATCAGCGTCCTCTTTCTTAACGTGCTACTTCCTCGACCGGTGTCTTTCACAGTGCTCAGCCTCTCTCCGCCAATCAGAGCGCGGTTTCCTCAGCAGCTGTCCAATCACAGAAAGCGCTGTTAGACGTGGATTATTGAAACAAACATGGCGGCCTGCTTGTGCTGCACACTGTACAGAGGTTGTTGTTAAGTTGAAAGGTTGTCATTAAAATACTGTAAACATGCTCAGCCTGACAATAAGGGAGGTTAGTACGACTATTCGCTTGTTCTTTGAGCTCAGTTGTCCATGTTTGTGTCAACAGTTACCTTAATGTTAGACATGTTGTGCTGTCAGTTCATAAATAACGTTAGCCCAAGTGAAATAATACGGAATCTCTGATACTGATCTTATGTGTGTTTCATAGCTGTTGAAGTATAGATATCTTTTACCTAAATAAATGTACAAATACGTTTATTTAACCTTACGTAAAGGTGTATACACAGTATCAGATAAATGTACTTAAAGTATCAAGCATAGTTATTTAAATAAGTATTTATTATGCAGAATGACCCCATTCAGAGTTTTAAATCGAATGTCTATCATTAGTATTGGAATATAAATAATGCATTAATATGTAAGCAGCATTTTAACGCTGTCAAGGTGTGGCTATTGTTGAACACCTATACACTGTCTGGTAGTTTAATCTGTAGCAATGCACCATATTTACTTTGAAGATAAAGACTTTAAATACAAAGATAATAAATTTAGCACAAAAAGTAAGGACATTTGTGTTTGGTAGATTATTTCTCTGTGGTAACAATGCTTTTTGGCAATAAGTTGGAAAAGCCTGTTTAGTTTCCTTTCAGATGGTGCCCCATTTGTAAGGAACATGCATTTGTGGGATGAGCAGCAGTGCTGAGTATGTGGGTTGCGCCCATGAAAAATTTGCCAAATCTTCTCTGCCAATGCCAAACAGCTTATTCTGCCATTGACTCGTTTGGTGGATTAGATGATTGGAGTTTGAAAAAATAAGACATATTGGCAATTGAACAATTTATTCATTTCACAAACAGGAGCCTCAGTAGCGTGTGGAAGAACCATACACAGCCACAACAGCCTGACACCTCCTCCTCATGCTGGTCACCAGCCTGGTCACACACTGCTGTCGGATGGCATCCCATTCTTCAACCAACAGTCCTGACCTCAACCCCATTGAACACTTGTGGGATCAGCTTGGGCGTGCTGTTCATGCCAGAGTGACCAACACAACCACGTTGGCTGACTTGCGACAAATGCTGGTTGTAGAATGGGATGCCATCAGCCACAGCAGTGTGTGACCAGGCTGGTGACCAGCATGAGGAGGTGGTGTCAGGCTGTTGTGGCTGTGTATGGTTCTTCCACACGCTACTGAGGCTCCTGTTTGTGAAATGAATAAATTGTTCAATTGCCAATATGTCTTGTTTCTTTAAACTTCAATTATCCAATCCACCAAACACCAAACGAGTCAATGGCAGAATAAGCTGTTTGGCATTGGCAGAGAAGATTTGGCGAATTTTTCAGGGGCGCAACCCACATACTCTGTGCTGCTGCTCATCCCACAAATGCATGTTCCTTACAAATGGGGCACAATTTGAAAGGGAACTAAACAGGCTTTCCAACGGTATAAGATTTATTGTCAAACAGTGTTGTTACCACAGAGAAATAATCTACAAAACACAAATTTCCTTACTTTTTGTGCTGAGTTTATTATCTTTGTATTTAAAGTCTTTATCTACAAAGTAAATGGAATGAAAAGTACAACATTAACGTCTGAAATGTAATGTAGTAGAAGTATAAAGTAGCATAAAATGTAAATAATCAAAGTACAAGTCCCTTCTAATTATACTTAACGTAAGGCATGACAAAAAAATAAAATAAAGCACAGGTGTGCTGCTTTTAGGGTCTGATGTGCATGCTGGCTCACTGTCTCATTGCCATGGCTTACTGGCACACTTGAACAGAACGTAGCCATCATTAAAGTAACTGATATTTCATCATTGTTCTCCAGGTGTCTTTGGCTCTCAGGGAGGGAAGAATCTCCCCAACAGAGCTTTGTAGGAAGTGTCTGAACCGCATCAAGAAGACACAACATCTTAATGCTTACATCAGTGTGACAGAGGAGTTGGCACTGAAGCAGGCTCAAGAAGCAGAAACCAGACTGCTGCAAGGTGTGGACACGTGAGGGTGTATTTCTGTATATTCTGCGTAGAGTCATAGGTGTTACTGATCTTGTTTTCCTTCAGGTGCCCCCAAAGGTCCTCTGGATGGAATCCCCTTTGCCGTCAAGGACAACTTCTGCACAGAAAATATCAAGACTACGTGTGCATCCAGGATGCTTAAAGGTCTGTCTGAACCTCAGTGAAAGTTACTATGTCTTCTATTTTTCAATAATAACCTACCATTACTTGTGCTACAGACTACACTCCACCCTACAATGCTACAGTGGTCCAGAAGCTTTTTGACCAAGGGGCTGTTCTCATGGGGAAGACCAACATGGATGAGTTTGCTATGGGGTAAGGCCATTGTTATCAATGTCGCAATAGCTCTGCCCTCGCAGCGTGCCTTTCAGTAACAGCTAGCCACAAATTGCAGTCTCTTTTTATAAATAGCTTGATGAAGCTGTTACGGCTGTGTGTACTTTGTAACATTTTTTAGATTACTGGTTGCCATTGTCTTATTTGTTTACTCATTTATTTGTCTGGCAGTGCGGGCAGTACTGATGGGGCTTTCGGTCCAGTGAGAAACCCCTGGAGCTATGCTGCTCCCTACAGAGAGCAGACAGGGGCAGCGCCAGACTCTGACTGGGTCATCACTGGAGGAAGTTCAGGAGGAAGTGCTGCAGCTGTGGCCTCACTCACTGGCTACCTGTGAGGGAACACTGTCACACTTACTAGTTCAGGAAAACCGTTTGTAAAAACATTTTACAAAGGAATACAAAAGGAAAGATTTGATATAATGTGGGTTTTATAAATAAAATTTTCCTGTTTTGGTAATTACTTGGCAGAGCTTTGGGTTCAGACACAGGTGGTTCTACTCGTAACCCTGGAGCACTGTGTGGTGTTGTGGCCCTGAAGCCCACTTATGGTCTGCTGTCCAGACATGGTCTCATCCCTCTCGTCAACTCCATGGACGTCCCTGGTATTATGACCCGCAGTGTCAGTGATGCAGCCATCGTCTTAGGTAGGAAACTATTGATGATCTGTCAAAGTGTTGTCAAACATCATCTTGGCCTACATAAAAACTTGTCTTGCTTATAAATATGGTCAATGTACATTTCCAGGTTATTCTTTCTTTCCAAAAAGGGCTTTGAATTCAAGGGGACTTATGTGGTTCAAAAGCACAAGATATAATTGCTGTTCTGTTCATAATCTGCTGGCCGATTGGGTTTCATCAAAACACAGATGTTGTTTGTAACAAGCACACAGACGACGATGCAAATTGGCCATGCAAATTTGTCACGAAGCAAATGCATTCCACACACAGCTTTTTTGTTTTCAAGAAAACTCCACAGAGTCCCTTTGAATCTATCCATATAATGGAAATAATGTGTGACACTGTAAATTAATCAGTATAGCACATTTAAATGCATTCAAGTTTCTTGATAAACATTTAAGTTACAGGATAAACAAATCCTCTATTCCAGACTCAAGCAACACAACACAAATATATACACATTTTAACATGTTTTCATGAAACACATTCATTTCATGATTGAACTTTTCTAACAATTCATAAATAACATAAAGTAGAAGTACTGTTCACATACATACATACATCAATTACTGACAAGCTTTATAATTATACATTTTATAATTATACATTACACCTTTTGACAGGCAAAATGCATCCAACGTATTCTTAAAAAGAATTAACTGAAGGGGAACGCACAGCTTCTTCTGGAAGCTCGTTCCATGATTTTACCGCACGGAGTGTGAAAAAGTTCTTTCTCTTTTCAGACAGGCATGTTCTAGGGTAATGTTTTAAAGAATTCCCTTGTGTCTCATACCTATTGCTCCAAAAGTGAAAAATAGGCTCAACTGTTGCATCATATATTCCCTGTACAAGCTTATACACCTGAATCATATCACCTCTGTATCTCCTAAATATGAGAGTCTGTAAACTTAATTTTCTCAATCTGTCTTCATAAGACCTTCATCATTCCTGGAATTAATTTTCCTACATTGTTGTGCATTTGTCATATTGCCATAAAATGATTGACCAAACCTGGGTTGCGTGATGTCACACAGGTATCCTCCAAGGCCTTGATATTAGAGACTCAACAACAGTTCCTGCTCCCTCATCACTGACAGAGCTACCTGAACACTTTGATGTCAAGAACATCTGCGTAGGCATCCCTAAGGTGAGTTAAGCTCTGTATTAAAGTCAAGCTCTTCAAGGGTAGATGCCAGCTTATACTTGCAGTATTATACAAATCCCAATTTGAATTCAAGTTTAGTTGTAAACGCTTGAAGAGTCCTGCAATTCTCAAGCTTTTAGAAATAAAACTTATGATGTGGAACAGACTTCTACTATACGGTGTGTGTATAGTATATGTAAAGTGATTTTAAAGAAATCAACAACAATGGGAAAAACACAGGACCAATATTACGTAATATTATCATATCTATATTATATACTGTCTATTTTTAATCCTGACAAATTGCCTTTTGTTATATATCTACTGATTTTTAGATGACATCTATTGATCCATGTCCTGTACTGTACTTTTGTGTCTTAGCAGCAATATCATCAAGACAAAGTCTTTGGAGGGGAAAGATAGTTCTGGTTCAAAATGTTTTAAATGTCTCTGTCAACACAAATGCATCGATTTCCTAAAGCTGCATGTATTTCTTGTTTCTTAATATATGTCAGGAATACCACGCCCCGGGGCTGTCTGAGGAAACTCTGGCGCAATGGAGTCGTGTTGCTGACACATTTGAGAGGGCGGGGGCGCGGGTGAAGCAAGTATCCCTGCCCCACACCCAGTACTCCATTTTGTGCTACCGCGTCCTGTGCAACGCTGAGGTGGCGTCAAACATGGCCCGTTTTGACGGCCTAGAATACGGTATGAACCAGTATACAATATAAATGATTAAGGGTGCAGTGTGGAGTGTTTTACATTAGGTGCCACATCACACATTAGATTATACAGGGAATCTGATTATTAAAGTGGCCATATTATGCTCATTTTCAGGTTCATAATTGTCATTTGAGATTGTATCAGAATAGGTTTACATGGTTTAATTTTCAAAAAACACCATCTTTTTGTTGTACTGCCCATTGCTGCAGCTCCTCTTTTCACCCTGTGTTCAGGTCTCTGTTTTAGCTACAGAGTGAGACCTCTCAACTTCTGTAAGATCTTTGTTGTCAGTCGCACATGCGCAGTAGCTAGGTAAGGATTACATGAGCTAGCTAGCTGTTTCTCCAACTTCGGCCTGTACAAGGCAGGATTAGCCCGGGAGACTTCTTCTAAACGAGGGCGCACTTCCAACTTTGCGTGGAATACCTGCAGAACAGGGACATGTAAGTAGTTCTATACAATTTATTTTGTAGATTAGGGTGAATTTGTGTGTGTTGTAGCAGTGTTTTGCCATTGAGAACGAGCTAGCATGCTAGCGCTAGCATGCTAACGGTTAGCTCCCTAGGCCCCTCGTTTCGGCTAGTGACGTAGAAAGCCGTGCAGATTTTGAACAGCTCACCCGGAGACTGAAGGCAGGACACATTCAGAAACCAGTATCTCACTCAAAACAGCATGGATGTTTTTTTTTTTTTTCAAAGTTTGTATGCGTGTGGAAGCACCAGAGACACAAAATAACACCCTAAATCCCAGAAAAAGTGATTTTTTTTTTCATAATATGGGCACTTTAAACAGCACAAAATCAGAAAAGCTTATGATATTGATTTCCATGTCTCTCCTATCAGGCCATCGTAGTGAGGTAAACAGCTCGACGGAGGCCATGTATGCCTTGAGCCGACATGAGGGCTTCAACGATGTAGTAAGAGGGAGGATACTGTCTGGGAACTACTTTCTGCTCAAACAGTAAGAGAACCAGTAACAGATTGAACCAGCTTGCACCCTTTTGATTCAGTTCACTAACTACACACCAGTGTCAAGCTGATAGTGTGCCACCTTTTCTCCTTGATCTTTTTATATAGCACATTTGGTAATTTGCCAAATTGTCTTTTATGAAAAAAAATGAGAGGAGCTGTAATATTTCCTGAAACAGCAAGAACTAACTGACTGCTTCCTCAACTTCATTTTGCCAGGAACTACCAGCACTACTTTGTAAAGGCTCAGAAAGTCCGCCGGCTGATTGCAGACGATTTCAAACACGTGTTCAGCTTAGGTGTCGACGTGCTGCTGACGCCCACCACTCTGACTGATGCAGCCCGTTACTCCGAATTTATACAGGAAGACAACCAAACACGCAGCGTGCAGGAAGACGTCTTCACACAGCCTGTCAACCTGGCAGGTACAGATAGAAACTAAAGAGGCAGAACTGTTTATGCATGTACAGGAAGTGTGGAAGGATTCAGAAACTTATGCATGCATGGATACACCCACACCCACTCTTTCACTCAAAACTACTTCAGTTTAGTTCTTCTTATTTTTCATCCTATAACAATGGCACATTGATCATACAGTATATGTCATAGTGAACTTAAAAGGAAATAAGTATTTTACTACTTATCTTTACTTTGTAAATCTCTGATGGGAAAAATAAACATAACCTGGTCAACACATGGTCATTTCAGATCAGATTAAAATGTACCTCAGAGCTTTAAAGGAGTGTTTACATTCAGTTCGACTTGTTCCACTTTT
This sequence comes from Sander vitreus, assembly GCF_031162955.1. NCBI lineage: Eukaryota > Metazoa > Chordata > Actinopteri > Perciformes > Percidae > Sander > Sander vitreus. The sequence continues at coordinate 24,212,127 of NC_135874.1, read as the reverse complement.
TATCGCTCTCCACACTAACCTTGAGATCCTTATCATGGACTTTCCTTCAACGCTACTTTTCTTCACCTCAGGTCTCCCCGCTGTTTCTGTGCCAACTGCTTTATCGAGACGAGGCCTTCCCGTTGGTTTACAGCTCATAGGCCCCGCGTTCCAAGACCAGAAGCTGCTCAGTGTTGCCCAATGGATCGAGCAGAGGGTTGGTTTTCCCTCCATCAGTGACTATGGAGACTCCAGCGAGGGCAAGTATGACACAGGAATGACCAAAAGAGAGCAGACTTCAGCTGTATGAAGAGAACTGTGGACACAAGGTACTGACTGTTGACAAAGTCACACATAATGGAGTTAAAGTGCAACTATGAAGGACATTCATGGCTTTTATGATGCCTTTTCAGGACATTTCTGTTAGAGTTACGGCCATCACTCAAGTTCTTTTCATGATGGAATGAAACATGATTACAACTGGTGATAGACTGCGTCATATTTTAAGTGCAGGGATATTGTGTTCAATCTGTAACCTGCTGCTCTTTTTGTTGTCTGAAGTTGGTGCTATTAAATATATGCAAATTGGGTGATTTCATTTTAATTAATTATTTTTTAATGATCCCCAGTGGGGAAATTACAATTTACACTCTGTTAGTTAGAAATCACTACACACTGCCTGAAATTCATGCACAAATGGAGAGATGTCAGAGTGAGTGGGCTGCCAGCGCCCTGAGCGGTTGGGGGGGTACGGTGCCTTGCTCCTTGCACCTGGCAGTGCCCAGGAGGTGAACTGGCATCTCTCCAGCTACCAATCCACACTCTGTACTTTGGTCCGTACTGGGACTTGAACCAGCGACCTTCCGGTTCCCAACCCAACTCCTTACGGACTGAGCTACTGCTTAAAATTTTAAAAATTAAAATAGCATGTTCATAATTGCACTTCTTTCTATTTTCAGTCTATACTAAATACTTTTATTTTGTGTTTTAGTATATTGTTTTGCCCAAAAAGACATAAGCAAACATTGCAAAACATTGTCATACTTCCTTTTGACACAACAATGTTGACATCATTTGAGTGTTCTCACTTACTGCATCACTTCACTTGAATAAACCACATTCTTCTCAGTGAAAAGTGTGCACTGCAAAAAATTGAAATAATCATGTTTTAATTATTGTCTACAAATTAATCTTTTTCTTAATATAAGAAATGATAAGACAGGTTGTTAATAATGAATATTTTTTTAAAAAAAAAAAAAAAAAAAAGAGAAGATATTCCTAATTTTTTTTATAGTGCCCAGGCATCCCCAAATCCCAGCTCACTATTGGTATAATTAGCATGCTGCTAGCATACTGGCTAACTTTAGCACAAAGCCTGTTCTACATCAGTTGAAAAGAGGAAAACTCAGTCTGAAAACAACACAAAGCATCTGGGACAGTAGCCAGCCATGGCAGGCCACATTAAGACAATTAGGAAAATGGTTTAGAGGCTAGTTAGAGCTTGTGTCCATGTTGCTGTAGGTGCATTAGCAATTTAGAGCTTCAGCTTTATAGGAATAGTTTGACCTTTGGGAACTTTACTTATTCATGGCAGTTCGTGAAATGGTGACGTTATTTAATCTATTGATTCGAGTACAGGGACACGTTTTTCTGTGTTTTATCGTGTTGGTGAGCACGAATTTTAAACTAATGTATTTGAATGGGAAGCATATTACGTGATAACAGCACGATTATGGTAGCGATTAGTATTGAAAAGCCGAAAATCCGCTAACTGGGGATTGCGTCCCGCATGTGGTAATTCCTTTTTGCGTTATTCTTCTCCTAATCACAACCTTTCCCGTCTTTCTTTTCCAAACCACAACTGTCCCGTTGTTGTTGCCGTTGTTGTCTGCGTTATTGTCGCCGCCGTGCAGAGTTTAATTTCCCCGTTGTTGCGTCACCCAGAGACCGCGGATCGTGTCCCGGCGGCCGTTGTTGTCACCGTCTGCGCGTGTGGCGTCCCCGTTGTTGCATCCCCCAGAGCAGCCCCGTGTCATGGCAGTTCGTGAAATAGTAACGTTCCAGTTTCGTGGTGACCAGCACGAAATAAAGTAGAAAATCGTTTTCCTGTACACAAATCAATAGATCAAACTAACGTCCCCATTTCACGAACTGCCGTGAGACCGGGTTGGTTAATCACCTAGCTGGCTCCCAAAATATGGAACTAATAGCAACATTTTTGAGGATCCTTATAATGTCACTTCTTGTCACTATGACAAAGGGGGTGCCACTGGTCAGAGTCATTCTATATGGTAACAACATGAAGGAAAAGTTAGATAATGGCTTCTGAACAAAGGGTATCTAAAAAAGAACTTCATGAAAACCATTGTGGCCACTGAAATGTAGAGCTTTGAGTAACATACTGTATATTGAGCTACCCTTGTTGTTTCCCATATTTCACCCAGCAGAACACAGAGAGCCAATGTTAGGTTCTTGTTTCCTTTGACATTATCCTCTTCGGATGTGTGGATTTGTGTGTCATCCCCTTTTGCTCTCTTTCATCCCTGGCCCATCCCTCCCACCTGCCCAGCTCTTTCCAGTGTCTCTCATTTGATCTGGGTCTCCGTGTTCATTACGCAAATGTCACCATCGCTCACGGCTGACTGAGAAGGACGTGCTAATGAAATCTCAGCATAGCACAAGCTCCTCACATACTCACATAAGCCATCTCTTCCACAGACATAATTCTGGTATTCCAACATGGTAACAGGGTCCCTATAAATGAGTATATGGCTATAATCACAGTCACTGGTCCTTCGATACATTCTTAAGCTCTCTTTTCACATTCACTACAAGACATTAAATAATACGTCTACTGAATCACAGCTCAGAATATCATTAGGAAGTACACAATGTTCAGCACAGAAGTGTTTGTGTCATATTTTGGGGTTTCTGTAAACAGGCTGGGGCCACAGCAGAGAGGGCTTCTAAACATGTTTCAGTTGGTTTGAGAAGGGTAATTTAAATTGCAAAAAACAAGTGTCTTTCTTGAAAAACCATGTAGGTACTTTGTGTTTGTGCGTGTGTGTGGGCCTGTTCCCCTTTAAACCAGAGCATTAATAACACAGCTGGGTGTTGCCATCTTTCAAACACAGAGATTGATTTCTTCATTTTGCTGCACCTCCCACAGACTTCTGGTTGCATAAGCTCAGAATTCTTTTAAAGACTGTTTTTGGATGCCGCTCAAGGTCGATCGTGTCTCTGTGTGTGTCTATATGTGTAAGCCCTGTGATGGACTAGTGTCTTGCCAATGTCTCTTGCCCAGTGCATGCTTGGATAGCATCCAGTTCTCTGCAAGGATGGATGTGTGGATGGATGGACTACTTGTAGACTTTTGAAATGCCTCTAACAAAAGAGAGGGGTTATCAGTAGCATGTAACTGGTTCATGCAATAGGCCAATGCCCCACACATCTGTCTCCTTTACTAGACAAATAGTATTAGTTTACAGCGATTGAGCAACATACACTTGGAGTATTGCTCAGGCTTTTATGGATATCATAGAAATGATACTGGCATGTTTATCAGTCTGCTTTTTTTATGCATGACTATGGTTCCACTCAGTATTAGTATATGAGCATGTAAATCACTGATCTGAGTGACAACTCAGTGGGTTTTAGAGTAGGGAGGATTCCGAACATAGAACATATGATTATACAAGCCCTCACTGTATCCATATTCTATATTTTATTACTCTATTACTCTTACCATGTCACATGTCAGTGACAGTCTTTCTCACTGAGTTTGTTGGAGGAAGACAAGCCCAACAAATTTAGTTTGGTCAGTTTATGTGACCTTGACTATCATATTTTCTGCTTGTTTCCAAAGTCGGTCAAATCTTCGGATGTATGAAGCTGATTTAGTGGCCTAGTTTAAAGATGCTATCACAAACACCAAATTCCACCGTGATTCATTTCAAAGTTCACTGACAATTGGTCAAACAAACAAAGAAATAGTGAGCCTCAACTCCTGGTACATCAGTCTCATTTATCCGGACATAACGTTTGTTATTACCGCATCCTTGTGTCTGTTTGAGTTTAAGCCGTAGTTTGTGGTTTCAACTATAGAATAGGTTTATTTAAGAGGAAAATACTGAAATTCCTATTCCACAACATGTATTGGGTCAAATTTAAATGCAGAAAAGGAACCATTTCCAGTCTTTGTGCTAAGCTAAGCTAACCAGCTGCTGGCAGTAGCTTCGTGCCGTCACAGTGCAGGCATTTCGATCGTTTCATCTCGCTCTCAGCAAACTTCTCCACCTGTGTGATGGTGTGCCATTTTCAGACATGAAATATGTAACATTGCTGGTTTCATCTGCCTGTTAATGTAATGGCCTTTTGGCATTCAGAGCTGCCTTCACACTGCATGTAAATCAGCATCAACATCTCATTTGTATGTCCCACATGTAAAGCTACTGTCTCGTGAATGTGAGTAACCCATAGCACAGCATTCAAAGCAGGTTAACACACACACAGACACACACACACGCACACAGTATCATTCATGTGTTAGAAAGGCTTACTGTGGAATGAGGTGAGAAAACCAAGGTGATTTACAGATTGTGGCCACGGTAAACAGACAGTTGATAACCCTGTCATTAACTGCTGGTATGTGTTCCTCATCGGGAAAGACATGTTTGATTGATAATTGGAGCCTGGGAAATGTAATTTTACAGTGTGTATAAAAGTGTCAAGAACAGGAAAAGATGTCGACTGATCTGCATACAGCATTTGACTACAACCCAAAGAGCTCAACGATGACGGGAAATGGAATGAGGGGCATGGGAGGGGGCTAGTGGTTAACAATACCATGCCATATGTGAAACATCACACAGTGCATCCTGATTACGTGTCTTCCGTTAAGGCACTGTGTCACTACCCGTTTGTAGTAAGCGCAGTGTTTAATCTTACCTTGTCAAGATCAGTCAAAAATCATACAACATGTGTGCATGGGAATTCTTCAATGTTTAGTATCCTCGAACTGAATCTCAATTGCATTTGCATAGGGTGAGGTGACATCTGAACTTCCCCGAAGAGATGATGTGTGCCATGATGGCTTGTATCAGTTATTTATTCATTTTTTATTTAACCAGGTAGGCCGTTGAGAACAGGTTCTCATTTACAACGGCGACCTGGCCAAGAAAAGCGTAGGCGTGCAAGACAACAAATAGTTTCACATTCAATACGGTACAAGAACACAGAATATATGCTACATAAAGTGCAGAATAAGGGTGTTTTCACACCTACCTCATTTGGTCCGGACTTTCTGACTTTTCAGTTTGGTCCGAACCAAAGGTGAGAAAGGTGCCTCGGACCACGGTCAAATTTTGGTCCGATCAAAAGAGGTGGTCTCGGTCCGGACCAAACTGAACCATGGTCCGGTTCGTTTATAGTGTGAAAGCATTTTTTGGATGGTTCGGACTTTCGGACCAAATACAAGAAGCTCTTGCAGGCTCTCCTTGTGGGAAGCTTGGTGCTTAGTGTGTAGGCTACATGAGTGAGAGACAGTGTCAGCGCTCAGAGCTGAGAATACATCAGCAGTTTATTTGTTAAGTAGTAGTAAATGTACAATGTAGGTTTCCATTTGTCTCTAAATAAATGCTCCAGCTTCTTAACATCACAACAAAACAGAAAGAGCCGCGGCAGTGGGGGAGAGCAACAGTCAGTTGAGAAATGCCATGACCGGCACGGAAGCCAGATTGTGTAGCGGAAAGGATACAGTGGAATTCAAGGAGGTTAGTAATCTGTTTATTGACCAAGCTTTCGAAGACTTTCGAAAGACAGGGTAAGATAGATATGGGTCTATAGTAGTTTGGGTCAATGGTGTCTCCCCCTTTGAAGAGAGGGGTTGACTGCGGCGGATTTCCAATCTCCAGTAATTTCTCAAGATGCAAGAGACAGGTTAAACAGATTGGTAATGGGGAAAGCGATGATATTTGCAGATAATTTTAGGAAATTGTGGGTCCAGGTTGTCTAGCCCTGCTGATTTGTATGGGTCCAGATTTTGCAACTCCCTCAGTACAGTACAGTAAATGTAATATGTGAAGGGATTTTTATATCTTTATAATGAGGTTGAATAAGGTTATACAACCTCTGTATGGTTTAATTGTGTTGTTCCTGTTGCCATGCTGTGCTAAATCTCTACAACCTCTACCAAAGGATCAGCATCAATGTTGTTTGACATAGTGAAGCCACTGTAATTTACTCTCCTTCTTTGATGCTTTGGATTGTGGTGTGGTGCGTTGTAGCCTACATACAGTAGGCCGTTGTTTTCAATGGAAAGACAAGTAAATTCTTATGAACACATGAAAGCCAACAAAGAGTGGCTTCCTATCTCTTTCCATGCAGCCACTAAGCTCACAGAAGACTTTGAAATCAGATATCTTTCTCGCTCTCTCTCTCTCTCTCTCTCTCTCTCTCACACACACACACACACACACACACACACACACACACACATGGTGGATGATCTTACTACTCTTTCTAGTTAATGTCTTTTAGTTAGTTTTGTCACATACAGTACAATGATCAGAAAAAAGGCATTGAAGTTTCCAGCGTTGGGTGCACTTTTATTTCTCTCTCTCTCTTGTGCCAATCAATCTAGTAGATGTTAAGATATTTCTCATCTTAAGGGAAAACCTTGACAGTCTGGTGGCACTAGAGGAAAAGTTTATTTTCAGGGCACCATCAATATCTGTTCAAATCTCATGGGAATCAGCATGCTATGCTTTTAGCATAAACACATTTATAGTTGTATAGAAATTCTCAGTTGCTCACAAATGCAGGCTTCTTTTTCACACAGCATGTTCGTTATTGAGAAATATTCTTCACTTCCCTTAAGCAGTGACTGACCACCATGACATTACATTAATGACTTCACTGTTTCCGTTCTTCCACAGTGCTCATTTGAAAAGGAACAGACAATGTAGAAGTAGAAGCTACATAGCAACCCTGCTTGGAGCCGTCAGGTGCTGTAATTATGCTGGGAAGCCACAGCGAGGGTGTACTGATCTGTTTCCAGCACATGATAGTCTTTGACTTATTGATAAGCAACACACTCCATAGAGGCACTATGGAATGAATGCTGAATCAGTGTGGCCGATTTAATGGCTGGTGTCGAACCACTTATTAGAGGCTTCAGCGTCATGGTTGTGACTGTATGGAAATACAGATTATTCGCTCCCTATCATGTGCTTCCTCCTCCCCCCTCTCCACCAGCAAACAAACACCTTAACTCAGGTTTCTCCTTACGTTTCAGGTGGGTGGGAGGAGATGGGTGGAGTGGCTGAAGGAGGGCCTTAAGTGGTCACACTCTGGTGGTCAACAAAAGGAGAACTCTTCTCTCAATCACCTGACCGCACTCCAGTGGCATTGAAGTTTCACGGCCACACTGCAGGAATGTGGCTAATGCTCCGCCAGGCCTCTTTAGCTTAGGGTTATGAAGTAGAGAGAGGGAAAAGAGACAGAGGTCAGGTGAGATGGACATGTTTATGAGGAAGAAGCTGAAGTACCTGAAAGAGGGGGGGAGGGAGGGGGGGATGAGAGGCAGGCTCATGGAGCCAAGGTCCTGATCTGAGTCGAGCTTTGGAGCAGATAAGATGAGCTGGACAATACAGCCATTGTCATGTGGTCAGGGTGGAATGCAATTCCCACACAGATCAAGAGAGGGTGCACAGGGGGAGGGGGGAAAACAGGTGAATTCCAGCAGTCGATCTTTCCCAGAAATAGGTCCTTTGATGGCAAAGTCCCCACCAGGTGGAGGAGGCCTGGCTCACCGCCTTTAAATTATTCATTCCCCTCAGTCAATTATTAAAAGTATTTTGTATTTGTTTAGTACTCACATCATTTTGTGTAGTGAGAAAACCATTTACTCTTGTACCTTATTTGTGGCCAGTTGATAAATGAGTTTTAAATTTCACAGAGTTGATAGAGTTCACTGGTGGGCCAACAACTGAAGGGAGAAGGACTCCCTTATAGGTTTTAAGGACAATACTTTGATTAATCTCCTTTTTCAAATTTGCATTTCCCCTCACATTGGGAAAAACCCCAGAATCTAAGATGCAAATAATGCTCATTTCAATAGACCACAAAATATTTCTAATTTCACACAAGTCAGTTATAACTGGAAGTGCACCGAGACTCCAAGCTCTCACACACTGCATATTGACATACAACTGCCTTCCAAACCAATGTCAAAATGTGCATTAATGGGAACTTTTTAGAGCACAGGAACTTTCCACCTCAGGTCAAAACATCCAAGTGCAGCAACAGACATTTAAGTGGAGGAACACTAAGACAAGTGTATAAAATGCATTTAAGGAAGATTTGACTATGCCATTAAACTGAAATTTGCAGGAGAATACTTGCATTATCCAGTCAATACAATAAAAGCATTTCCATTGGCACAAGAGGTTTATCAAGACTGGAATAGCTTAAGTTTAAAAGTGCTTATAGCTTCACGATGTGAGACCGGACACTAAAGTTGACACATTGTTGTCCCAGTATGGAGACATTTACCTCAACTCCTACCATATGAGCCCTACATTAAAAGCAGAGCTAGATAAGCCTAGGTGCTTTAGCTTCCAGATGTTAAGTTTAATGGCTCAGAAAGTTACCTCAGTCCACCTCAAATGCAGACAGATACTTTAACTGCACGCCATTCAGGTTTGACTTTTTAAATCCTTAAAACCCACTATTATAGTCTCACCTTGTTATACAAAACTCATAAGTCCATGTGGTCACATATTCAAAGCTTTATTAGATTTAAAAAAAGAATTACACTTCCAGAATTTGTAATTATAAAAAAAAGTTTGCAATCACGTTTAAGCCTGTAGGGTTTTTTTAAAGCTTGGTGGGCATACACGTTATACCTGCTACAAATAGATTATTCACCACCATACAAGAAACAGACCGGTGTTTTGCCAGACAAAAGGAACTTTCATAGTCCTCGCAAAAAAACACGGCGTAACGTCAATAGCAGAAGGGCGCGGAGATGCGCTCTGGGCTACGGAAAGCATTTGGTGCAATCCAAAAGTGTTGGGAGAGACGGGACTTCCAAAGAACTGCTCTTGGACTAACGTTGCGTGCCCAGTCCAGCAGTGTTGACAAGTGGGCGAAGAGCGAACAGTCCGGTTATTAGGGCCAACTGAGGAGAAAGGCTGCAACCGTCAGCGGGAGCAGCGGCGTGAAGGCGTCGGTCCTCCCGCAGCCGTTGGAGGTCCCGTTCGAGGTGGACGTCAAGTTGCTGTTGGCCTTAACAGCAGCCTTAGTCATCGTGGCGGTAGGGTTAACGCCCTGGGCCTGCACCCCCTGCAACACACAAGCGCAAATCATTTTTACTTAAAGATGTCGACAGCAGGTTCATTTCAAACAAACCTACAGACATTTAGCACTAAACCTACACTATGCGGGGCTCAAACTCATTAGACCTATTGAAACCATCCCTCTCCAATCTCATGGGTTTCTAAAAGATTGAGAGAATGTTATCAACCCATAACACAAGGGAGGAAAAAAAAAATATATATATATATATATATATATACACAAATTAGTTCTCGCCTTTAGGACTTGATCAAACGGATCACATTCAAATTTTTAATTCCTGTAAGTTTCCTCAAACCTATCCCTTTATTAATTTTGAAAATCACACTTTCTGCTCAGAATTAAACCATTACCTACAGTGCTACTCTCGCAGGCCACGGATTTAAATCGCAGCCAAGACGGACCACCTGTGACAGAGCTTGTCAGGAAGCCGTGGAGAAAACAAAGCCTACAACAAGTTTACAACTTCAGCGCTAAAACGGTTCAACACTTAAGTTGATATTCCGTTAAAGACAACAAAACAACGTACACCGAAAGAGGGACAAAACTAACCTGTGTTGAGATGAGATGGAGAGCGACTAGAAGAGCTACAAGGTACGCTAAACACATCTTATTCATCTTGGCGTGGTGTGTGTGAACAACTGCTCTGCTCTGCTCTGGTCCTCAGGTTAGTAGAAGGGTGAATGAAAGTAGATATGCAGCCGTGCGTTTTATACCCCTGGTGACATCAGCCACTCTATAACACCTGCTGTAGCCTCTGTCGTGCTGCATTCAGGTGCTGTCGGAAATATAGTCTACTATATTAGCAAGTTAAGCGCACGTGAAAGACTAATTTACAAAGTCCAGTTATCAAGTTATCAACGTCAAGTTCTATAAGTCTATAAAGTTGACGTCGTCAACTTTCGCGCTAAAATTGATAACAGCCTATTAATTTGATAACATTTTCATATTTAAAAAAAGGCTCCTGTTTGTCAGCAAATTGGCAAAACTGGTGAGCAACAGTTCACCGAAACACAGCACAGCATTAGTTGCACAATCAAAGTATTAGGCTATTTATTTATTTATTTAACAATGAACATGTTTGTATGAAATATTCTGTGGCCTGTAAGTAAGATTTTTTGCTTAAGACTGTAGTTGTAGTCATTGTGGCCACTGGATGGTAGCCTACTGAAAACATTATTCTTAACACACAAGACAGAAGTCAAACCTACTAGTGTCAAGACGGACACCGTAGCTTAAGCATAATTCCGGTTAGACCTTCAAAATAAAAACCAAACAAGACTGTTTCTAATATTCTGTTCACCCATGTGAGTGTATATTATGTATGGAGATAATATCAACATAAGTAGTAACATGACAATCAATAGAAATATTGATAGAAACATTATAAATGTACATTAATAGCATACTCCCACTGAAGAATATGGAGTTCCTCACTGTAACCACTGAAGGGCACTAAGATTTATCTTTACATGAACACAATTTTCACGACAACTTCAAAATAAAACAGCCCCTGAGTTGCTAATATTCAGTGTTTAGTTGTACGTGTTCTTAGAGCAGATAGCCTACTATCCATAAGAATTAGCATGACCAATAATAGCAATATTCATTATTGTTATTGTTTTAATAAGAATCAGTGTTAATATTTGTTATACTATTGGTAATTTTCTCATTGAGGACTGTTGAGTTAAATCAGTGGGGGGGCAGTAAAAACTAATTCACCAAAAGTCACACATCACAGCAGTCAAATCCATGTCATTATATTTTATTATATATTTTATATTTGTTCATTATTATTAATAACTAGTAATAATACCAGTACCTGCAATAGTAGTAATCAGTGCTAATGTACTATCTGTGGAGTTGTAGTTCCTCACTTTGACCACTAGACGGCAGTCAAAGCTCAGATTCTACAGCAGTCAAGAGGTCAAGATTGAAACAATGATATACGTGTACTTCCGGTAAAACCTTCAAAGTAAAACAACTCAAACAGACAACTGTGTTGTTAAACGTTTTACGTAATATCTATAAATAAACGAGTACTCAGATCTATCACAGGCCTAACTATTCCATTTTGCTTCCCTCGAAGATAGATGGATAAATAGCGTCCTCCGGTGTATACAGGAATCGCATGCACCCATAGAACAGTTTTTTATGCTTGCACCACTTGTCATGACCTAGCTAATTTGATTTGCCATTTCCGTCCAAATGGGCTTCCGTAGTTGTCCCCTCTTCAATTTCTTCCGGAAGAAACAGCGTTGCACGAAGGGCGGAATTTAACAACACGATACTGTCACAACTCAGAAACAACCAAACAGGTTTCAGTTTTTTTGTGGTTTTGCTTGGCCACAGAGCTACTTCGCCTCTCCATGCTGCTGTGCCGGGTTTCGGCAGTAAGCCAGACGCTAGCGAGATGGGGAAGGAGGTCACACCGGGGAGGCGGCCTCCTCCACCGTGCTCTCTCCTTCAGCTCCAGCCGCGGTGTGAGTTCAGGAGAAGGCAGCGCTCAGCCCGCCGCAGTCCCTGCTCAGGGATTGTATCGGGACACAGTGCTCCTTCCCCGGACTGAGTTCCCAATGAAACTGACTGGACAGAAGCTGCTGGACCGAGAACTCCAGATACAGCAGGTACGACGAATGATAGAAGCCGACCCTCTACAAAAAAAACAAAAAAACCCATTAATTTCCCCCTGCTCGTTGACAGCTGGACACATTGTAACACATGACTTAACATCTTCTAACATTACATTTCTTTAGGGTTCATTCCTTAGTTCGGCATGCATCAGATGTTTCGAAAGGCAGTTATTTCCTCCTTTCCCCTCAACAGACAGGCTCCGTTCTAGGTTATGCACTCTGAAATAATGTCTGACTGACAGATCACGGCTTAAATATTGACTTAGGTTTGGTGATACATAACTAAGTGACTTTTCACCCTCTAGCGGCCTGTGTAGACATACTTAAATTTGCACAACTCAAATCTAGCTATGTAGGCTACATTATCTTGATATTTAAGCACTGATACAGATAGCTCCATTTTAATGTTTTGTTTTTGACAAATGGAACATCTAAATACTTTTGCAGGAGTGTGGATTTGCAGATTTGTACTCCTGGCAAAGAGAGCGGAAGGCCAAGAAGGAGTTCTGCCTACATGATGGACCCCCGTATGCCAATGGAGACCCTCATGTAGGACATGCACTCAATAAGGTGATTAGTTAACACTGTGCTTGTTGTGTTTCAGTAATTAATTTTTTGCTTTTATGGTGCATTATAAAGAATAATAATTATGACTTATTATTTGGCTGCTGTCGACACCTGCAGTAGCATTTAGTCGCTGCTGTAAAGTTCTAAGCTTTCTGATGGCAATGACCGCTCAAACACTGCCAAAATGAACATTCAATTCACTGTTGTTTGGTCCAGATCCTGAAAGATATCCGTAACCGTTTTGAGATGCTGAGGGGGCGGCAGGTCCACTACATCCCAGGATGGGACTGCCATGGTCTGCCCATCGAGCTGAAGGCTCTGGGGGAGATGGGGACGAGCGACCTCGGTCCCCTGCAGATCAGACAGAAAGGTAAAGATGGACAGAAGCTGGATGAACATGTCCGTTATTAGATTTGCACCTGTTGTAATGTTTTCATTCCATATAGCGCGGGAGTTTGCAGAGGGGGCCATTGCTCGTCAGAAGGCTGCTTTCCAGCGCTGGGGGTTGATGGCTGACTGGGACAAGTGCTACTACACGTATGATGGAGCCTATGAGGCTGCTCAGCTGAGAGTCTTTCAAGAGATGCACAGCAAGGTGGGCAATGATGTGCTGTTCAACAAACCTTTGTTGGCAATAGGAACATTAGTAGTTATTGCAACAATGTAAAAGCAACAGGAACTTACAGTAGCACAGGAATGGGATTTGGATATTATTGATTTTTCTCCAGACAGTTTCATATTTTTAATATCATATTTTTTTTTGGTTTTTCAGGGATTCATCTACCAGGACTACAAGCCAGTCTTCTGGTCGCCTTCATCAAGGTACTGAGTTAGTATGCTTATGCAGAGGTTGCTGCATAGATGCATCGATATGTTAGTCAATTGTACTCTAGATCAACATATGTTAACTGCTTTTGCTCCTGTTGTGTGCTTTATTCCTGTCTCTGTGCCTCTATAGAACGGCCTTAGCAGAGGCAGAGTTGGAGTACAACCCTGAGCATGTGAGCAGAGCCATCTATGCCACATTCCCCCTGAGCACACTGCCACCGGGGATAGCCTCAGAAGGTAATACAAATGCGTGCACACACATACAGGTAATTGAGGTTTTAAACACCTCTGTGCCGGCTGTGGCCGGAGGCATTATGTTTTTGCGGACTTACAGACTGACGTCCGTTCCATTCCTGTATACGTGATGTCTCAGGACCCCCAGGAGGGAATTTCTTTAAATGTTTTACAAAGTCTTTGACTACATATACTTTGAGTCTGGACAGACATGGATGTAAACTGCAACTTGACTAGTTGGCGGAGGCATACAACTGTTAGGCGGTAATTCTATTTAGAAAATATTGTACTTCTGAACAGGTGCGAAATCTATTAACAGTGTATGGGTGTATGGTTTGTGTACCTCAGCAGGTTTGGAAGGTGTCTCTGTGTTGGTGTGGACCACCCAGCCCTGGACCATTCCTGCCAACCAGGCCGTTTGCTACATGCCCAAAGCCCAGTAAGTGTCTCTGCAGAGATGGCTCAGCTCTCATTAATCTACGCTGTACCTGAGGATTACTAAGAGCTAAGTGGGGCGACAGCACAGTCTTCTTGTTTTGTGTTGTAAAGCACTTGGCAATTTGCTTGATTGCTCTATAGTGTCTGACCAATACTAGGTTTCTTAGGCAGATACCCATGTTGATATTTAAGAGTTAAAATTCCAATTTAAAAAAACAACCTTTTTGTTTGTCTTACATTAAAGGATATGTTAAAAAAAAACACATTAGTCTGTAAAGCAGTCAGATTTCCAGTCTTAAAGGTCCTATGACATGGTGCTCTTTGAATGCTTTTATATAGACCTTAGCGGTCTCCTAATACTGTATCTGAAGTCTCTTTTATATAGACCTTAGTGGTCCCCTAATACTGTATCTGAAGTCTCTTTTATATAGACCTTAGTGGTCCCCTAATACTGTATCTGAAGTCTCTTTTATATAGACCTTAGTGGTCCCCTAATACTGTATCTGAAGTCTCTTTTATATAGACCTTAGTGGTCTCCTAATACTGTATCTGAAGTCTCTTTTATATAGACCTTAGTGGTCCCCTAATACTGTATCTGAAGTCTCTTTTATATAGACCTTAGTGGTCCCCTAATACTGTATCTGAAGTCTCTTTTATATAGACCTTAGTGGTCTCCTAATACTGTATCTGAAGTCTCTTTTTTATATAGGCCTTAGTGGTCTCCTAATACTGTATCTGAAGTCTCTTTTATATAGACCTTAGTGGTCCTTTAATACTGTATCTGAAGTCTCTTTTATATAGACCTTAGTGGTCCCCTAATACTGTATCTGAAGTCTCTTTTATATAGACCTCAGTGGTCCCCTAATACTGTATCTGAAGTCTCTTTCCAGAAATTCAGCCTTGGTGCAGAATTACAGCCACTAGAGCCAGTCCCACAATGAGCTTTACTTAGTATGTGCCATTTCTGTGTCTGTAGCTTAAAATGCTATTGAGGAGGAGAGAGGGGGGGCAAGGTGGAGGGTGGGGGTATGGCCTTGACCAACTGCCATGCTTCGCTCGTTTGCAAGCCATTATGTCTCTCTCTTTCTCATGGGCGGGCCAAATTTTCTGGGCGGGCAAAGCAGAGAAAGGGGAGGTAACTTTTCCCCTTATGACGTCATAAAGGGAAGATTCCAGATCGGCCCATCTGAGCTTTCATTTTCTCAAAGGCAGAGCAGGATACCCAGGGCTCGGTTTACACCTATCGCCATTTCTAGCCACTGGGGGACCATAGGCAGGCTGGGGGAACTCATATTAATGTTAAAAAACCTCATAAAGTGACATTTTCATGCCATGGGACCTTTTAAGCTTTCATCGTAAAATGTCTTTATTCTAAAGAAGGCCAGTGATAAAATGTTTGATTAACAATACAGATTATGTCTGTTATATGAATGTGAAGTGGTACCAAATGTAGTAAAGGCAAGTGCCTTGTTTTCTGTTTGCAGGTACTCTGTGCTGAAGAGGGCAGACAACTCTCAGCTGCTGTTGGTGGCCACTGAGCGCACAGCCAGCGTGGCAGCGCTGCTGGGCACAGAGCTGGATAGTGTAGCCACCTTTACAGGTCTCACACACACACACACACACACACACACACACACACACACACACAGACACAGAGGTGTCTTGTCAGTTACAAACATAACCATGCCCCTGTCCTTCTGTACCAAGGCTCCCAACTTGAGGGTGGGATCTGCAAACATCCCACAATTCCTGACAAGGAAGTGCTGCTATTGCCAGCCAATCATGTGACTATGGCAAAAGGAACAGGATTGGTCCACACAGCGCCAGCTCATGGCATGGAGGATTACAGCGTGGCTTCACAGTTTAAACTGTCTGTGGTACGTTCCATTTTTTTTTTTTTTTTACAATGACATCTGTGATAATTGATTAATTGTTTCAGTTATTTAGCAAGGAAAAAAGTGAGACATGGCTGACATGATACGGTTAACTGTTTGCATGTTTTTTCTTCTACTAAAGGAGTGTATGGTGGATGAGGACGGCAAGTTCACTGAACTGGCCGGCCCTGAGCTCCAGAATCTGTCTGTTATGAGAGAAGGCACTGACAAAGGTACAGCATAATATATGACACAATAAGATACTTACTTAGCGCATGTGGATGTGTGAGTGCACGTGTTGTTTTTCATATCTTTCTCTGTTTGTTGTTTGTGGATTGGCCTGTGTTAGTGATCTCCATGCTGAAGGAGTGTGGGGCTCTAGTGAAGGAGGAGCAGTGTGTCCACAGCTACCCGTATGACTGGAGGACGAAGCAGCCTGTCGTCATCAGGCCCAGCAAACAGTGGTTTATCAACACGGCGTCCCTTAAAGACAAGGCCAAGGTAAAGCTGGAAGACATGTTATGGTCAGACTAGTTTTTGTTAAGCTCCTATTTCATTTCCTGGGTGGGAAATATAGTCTGTTTCTGGTGCACATAAGGTGGTTCCAGGAAGGGATGTGGTTTATGTTTCAAGTGAGGGACTTACTTCACATTTACAGTTTGTTCCAAAGGGAAAAACAAACCCAGTGTGTGTGTGTGTGTGTGTGTGTTTGTCAAGGAGGTACTGCAGAAGGTGCGTGTTTTGCCCGAGTCAGCGAAGGGCAGCCTGTTGACCATGCTGGACAGACGGACGTACTGGTGCATCTCCAGACAGCGAAGCTGGGGCGTCCCAATCCCAGTCTTCTACCACAGAGAGACTGGAGAGGCTCTCATCAACAAGTAAGCTGATACACACCACATATGCAGACAAACTGCATCGTACACATGCTCGGATACACACACTTACCACGTGCCCACTTTTTAAAGTATTTTATTTTCATTTAATTTTTTTGTATTGCTGATTTTATTTCTTTGTAGTCATGACATGTTTTTGTTCCCGGTTCAACCATGTAAAGCACTTTGAAAAATGCTGTATGAATAAAGTTTATTATTATTTATTACTAAACGTTCCTCCTGTCTCTGCAGACACACGGTGTCCCATATAGCAACGCTCTTCAAAGAAAAGGGCAGTGACTGTTGGTGGGATCTTCCTGTTGAGACTTTGCTGCCAGAAGCTGTGCTCAAGAAGGTCAGTATACTGTATGTGTGTTCGTGTACATGTGAGGGTGCAATTAAGTTCGGAACGAGTTGTGGGTTTGAACCAGCCTTAGTGACACATCAGATGAGATTAGCCATGGTAATCCTTCTCTAGTATGATGCATATTATAATTATGAACGCTTTTTGGCAGGAGTAGACACTAATTACTGAGAGCTGTTTGGCATTAATGAAGATTTGTATTCTTAGTTACCTCTCTACTGTTCATCTTTAAAGGTGCCCTGCCACATAAAACCATTTTTACTAGTATTTTTTTTGCTATGTCGTGAATGTGAAAATGAACTGCTACCTCCTCTGTCAGCTCTAGCCATTGAAAAGAAAGAAGTGGAGAAATCAGGCCAATTACAAAAGCTGTTGCCTGAGCTCATTACTATTCATGAACCAGTTGCGCTGGGTAAAGGATGCTGATAGCCAGGCTCTCATTGGCTAGCTGTTAGCCAATCAGAGTCAAGCAGCTTAGCTCGTTGAATATTAATGAAAACTGGCACAAATTGAGCTGAGTCTTCCTGCAGGCTTTCTATACCATGCTAGAATGGCTTGAAATAAGGTAACCAAGGCATTTCTTTCCCACAAAAAAATGTTACAGAGTCCATGGTAGAACTTCAGACATTACCACAAAGTAATGAAATACGTGTGGCAGGGCACCTTTAAAGAAAAGGCCAAAAACCCTGAATACAAAACTGAACATTCTCACACATCTTTTGTGTGGGCCTATTGATTTTGTTCTACAAAACGTTGAAAGCTATAACAAATCGCTACGTTAACCAGAGCTCAAAGAGATGCTTTTTGGAATGATTTTCAAAAAAACAAAAAGGCATATATTTGAACAGTAAGGAACGCAGAAAAAAAAAAAATCATTCTCACTTTACACAAAGCTGTGTAAATGTAAGTGTTAAAAGCAATAGTTTTATTTATTTTTCTTCTTTTCATTTTTTCTTAATGAATAAGCTGCATTATCAACATATTTCATATCCACACTGAACAGAATTACTGGAAGTAATGTGAAATGATTTACCCAATAACAAATCGAACAATTATCTCCCAACTCTGCAGAACTGCGACATTTTAAAGGTGCTCTAAGCGATGTTGGGGGACGTCACTTCTTGTTGACGTTCAAAGTATTGTCAAACTAAACGGAGGCTAGCTCGCCCCTCCCTCCTCCTCATCCCGTCCCCTCCCCCTAACTTCCGCGAACTAACCCGCTAACCCCCACCCCCAAATCCTTCTTGTTGGTTATTGGCTGGAAGACTGTTTGAAGAATGTTTGTTATGTTTGGTGGTGCAGGTTGGTGCAGTTTGTTTTTGTTGCCGTTTCTGGAGCCTCGGCTGTCTACAGATACCGTGTTTTTTTACAGTGTGTTCAGGGGACAGGCAGCTCGTGGATAGTGAGGAGATGTTTGCTGTATGTGACAAAAAATGTTGTAGCCTAAAAAACGCGTGACATCGCTTAGAGCACCTTTAAGTCTCCTGTAATGTATTGTTTTGGTTAACACCTCTGATAAAGCCACTGTACACTACTTTCCCAGCAGGCAGACAAAGTTATAGCAAATAGCCGGTGGACATAGTGGAACAACTTCCAGCTAAAGACGGATATTTTTGTCAGGAGTTTGAGTTCTTCTGCCCTCCCTTAAAAAGTAATCAATGTAGTGTTAAATGTGATTATTAATATTGTCATTAGTTGTCATCAGTTTTCTGTTGGCCAACTGCAGTCGCTCATCCATTACCGTTTCTTTGTGTGTGTCTCTATCAGAGTAAAGCAGGTCCAGTGACTGACTACGTTCGGGGAGAAGACGTCCTCGACATCTGGTTTGATAGCGGAGCTTCATGGGCTGCTGTACTGGAAGGTACATCTGAAATGACTTCCATCTGTCCTGTTATGCACATCATACTAAGTACAAATAGATTTAGTTAATTTTGTGGGAATCAGCATCTGTGAAAGACTATTATTTGACTATATATATTATATCATTATATGTGTAATTGTTGAAAATTGATGTCCATAGCTGCAAAATGCTTTAACTGCTGATTACTTCTATAAAACTGATGCTTTCTCATCCAGTTTTTCGTAATCCACAAAAACGTTGATATTTGTACATCGATGTGATGATGTTGCTCCTTCACACTTCTTTCTCTCCAATGACACTCGTCAAGGTTGTTCTCAGAATAGCAGCAGTTAATTCTCCAGCTCACTTCAATGACTGCCAGCTTTCAAGATGCCTTTAATCACCTCTCCCTTCATTAGTTTTATTGTAGAGAAAGCTACTTACACTTGCCTTACACAGCCTACTAATGAAGTTGCTTTGCAAAGTGTATTGTAAGCAAAAGCAGTAGTTTGCTGACCACACACCTGGATTAGAAGGCAGTGCAGCCTCAGCATACTATTACCAGGCTCACCGTGCTAGGTGTCTGCAATGCAACATTAGTAGAACATCCGACAATATAATCAGTGAACACATTTATATTGCAGATACACTGCCAGAGGGACAGTTCACCCCAAAATCACAAATGCACATTTTTCCTCTTACCTGTAGTGCTGTTTATCAATCTAAATAGTTTTGGTGCAAGTTTCCCAGTGTTGGAGATATAGGCCGTAGAGATGTCTGCCTTCTATCAGATATAATAGAGCTAGATGGCACCCGGCTTGTGATGCTGAAAGCCAGAGGCTCGTGGTCCGACACTGCTAGCTTGTGGAGATTAGTTTATAGCTAACCAATACTGCTAGCTCACCTGAGCTAACGTTACAGCTCAGCGAAGGAGGGCACCATTAATGTTGACATCGTGGGCTGTCACAAGCACAAGGCTCTTGTCCATGAGTACACTTACTTTTGCGCTGTGATACGGTTGGCAGGTGTAGTTCGGTAGAAAGAAATTAGTTCCTACATGAAACTGCTCACAACCAGGTCAGATTATCTTGGTTATGATTTCTGGAAAGAGACATTACTGTTGAGTTTTTCAAATAAATTCTTTTGGCGCTTTTGAGCACCACAAGCCGAGTGCCATCTAGTTCAGTTATATTCGAGAGAAGGCAGACATCTCTATGGACGATCTCTCACACTGGACAACTCACACAAAAACGATCTTGATTGATAAAACACTACAGGTAAGAGGAAAAATATGTATTTTGAGTTGAACTGTCCCTTTAACCTAATCTTGTAGTAAGTCTTCAAACAATACATACCAAAGTGTGCCAGTATGGGAAGAAAAGCAACGTGTTTTTATCTACAGCAGTAAACTGTTCCTCTCCACAGGTTTGTCTAGTAGCCTTATAAAGAGGCAGGTTGTGAAAAATCACCTGTTTACCTGTTCTGTGGAATTTTCTAGACACAAGTACCATTTTCTTTTAGCCATGCTAGCGGTGTGACACTATGGATGGCAAATAATAATGTGTTAAGTAGGGCTGGGCAATATATCGATGTTATATAGATATGATATGAGGCTAGATATCGTCTTAAATTTGGGATATCGTAATATCCTGATATGACACAAGTGTTGTCTTTTCCTGGTTTTAAAGGCTGCATTACAGTAGAGTGCTGTAATTGTTCTAGCAATTCTAGCTGTTCCATTATTTGCCTTTACCCACATAGTTATTATATCAACATAACTGATGATTATTTATCAGAAATGTCATTGTGCGCATATTTTGTGAAAGCATCAATTGTCAACCCTACAATATCGCAACAATATCGATATCGAGGTATTTGTTCAAAAATATGGGGATATTTGATTTTCTCCACATCGCCCAGTGTTACGGTGAAATGAAAACGATTTTAGGTGAAGTTGTCATTTGTTTGCTTGTGAATCAGAACACAAGATCAAATGACTTGCTGAGGTGGACCTGTTCAATGTCGCTGTTTTGGCTGTGTTGTCATTTCCAGAGGAGAAGGATGGAGACACTGAGGAGCCTGAGTCACGTCTCAGCTGGCTCCCTGCTCCGCTTCGCAAACCTCGGGTCACAGGTTATTTGATCATCCGCCTACCGGCCAACACAGCTGCCTCTGTCTTCCAATGTCTTTGGCTCTCTCTCTCTGTCTGTCTTTCTCAGACATTTTTACTCCTCTTGTCTCAGTCTGCTTGTAAATGTTCTCTAATACCTATGTTAGTCAAGACATCTGTTTTGCCAGAGTGAAGATCTCTCATCTTCACTCTACCACTGAACAACACAGCACCTCTCCAGTGTCTAAATACCAAAAAATAGACATTCAGTCCAATTCAGTGAATTGATTGATACTCTTTATAGTGCATTTAAAAATGCTGTGAGGAGTATTTATATACCAAATGTGGAAGTAGGAGACTACGAGGAACTCAGACAGCATGAACGCCAACACCTCACTTTTATCCTCTCTTTCTCTCTGTGGCAGTTTTTTTCTTGTTCCAGGAATGGCCCAAACTCTGCACTTCTTTGCCATTTGTTTTGTCTGTGGATTGGTTCAGGATAGAGATAGATGAGGCTGAACGTTCTTTGTGCCTGTGATGCCATGGCTGCAACACCTGTCTTTCAGATAGCGGTCTCTCTGTAACCATCTGGAGTTAAAATATATAAAACGGGCTATTTGGACAAGGCATGGTTATTGAGTCTACTCACTAACACTGGCTGTTCTCTCTAGACATTTCACCTCTGGAACAGTCTTCACATGCACTAACCATTTTGTTTACCTAATATTTTAGAGGCATGAATGTAAAAACGATTTACCTCTCATTTTTCTACAACTTGCTCTCCTCCAGAGTCAGACTCCAGGGCGGATGCTTATGTGGAAGGGAAGGACCAGATTGGAGGCTGGTTTCAGTCCTCGCTGCTCACCAGCGTAGCCGTCAGGAACAAAGCACCTTACAAGTGAGTGACCTATCCACTTTTTTATTTTTTTAATTTAACCTTTATTTATCCAGGTAAGTCGATTGAGAACAAATTCTCATTTGCAACGACGACCTGTCACATTCACAGTTACACATTCATACCTGGAAAGCTGCCCAGTACAACCACAGTCTGATCTGCTGGCCACTGAGCAGCTCCGCTGGAGCCGTTGGGGTTAAGGGCCTTGCTCAAGGGCACCTCGGTGGTGGTAATGAGGGACGGGCAATCGCTGCTCTTTCACTTTCCCCACCCAGATTTTTATCCTGCCGGTCTGGGGATTGAATCCCCGACCTCCCGGTCACAAGCTCGCTTCTTTAGACAGTCTTGCTGTGAGCTATATCTAAATGACTGTAAATCACTGTTAATTCATTTACCAGATACATAAAAATAAATTGGACTGAATTGTAACTTACATTACAATACAAATCACTGCAATGTAGTGGATACACATTTTAACATGAATAAATAGCGTTTAAATGAAAAAAAGCATCCGGTGAACATTGCTTTCCCAAGAATAGAAAATGCTTGTGATTGGTCATAGGTGTAATTGATGGTGACACTTATACACAAGTTTGTCAGTTTAGAGTTACTGGAATTGTTTGACAAAAAGGCAAAGAAGCCTTAATACTTAATTTTCAAGGACAATAAAGTCATAAGAGGGACCAAGTGTGCGCATATCCAGGCAAAATAAATAAATAAATAATAATACATTATTTAGTTGGAGCCTTACAGTGTGTAGACCTCCTGTGTGCCCTGCAGTTAATGACAATAAAGTCCATTTTCTTTGAGCTCATGATGATGTTTCAAGTGCTACTCCAGCAATTTTCTGTTAATGCACTTTTTTTAAGTTGGGTTATACTATGACTCTTTTTAACATACTATTCTATGACTTTTTCATAACCTTTTTTCGACAAACTATACAATGACTTTTTTTTTGTCATATGTACCAAACTATGACTTTTTCGTGACTTTATTTGACATACTATACTATGACTTTTTAGGATATACCATACTATTACTTTATACGACATACCATACTATGACTTTTTAATGGCTACATACTATACTGTGACTTTTTTTCGACATATTATACTATGACTATTTTTCAACGTACTATACGATGACTTTTTATCACTCTTTTCGACATACTATAATATTACTTTTTAATGGCTGTTTTCGACATACTTTATTTGGTGGGTTAGGGTTGTACATTTCACTCCGACGATCTCAGTTAACAAACTATTAAACTGTATTAATAATATAAATTGCTGGATGTCCAGAAACATTTGGTGGCATGGTGGTTCAGCGGTTAGCACTGCTCCAACTAGCACTGCTAGCACTGCAGACTCTGCACTTGGCTCGAGCCCCAGTCCGGGCTGGGCCTTTTCGTTTGGAGTTTGCATGTTCTTCCAGACTTATTTGACATACTAAATACTAGTCATACTATACTATGACGTTTTTATTACTTTTTTTTTTTTTTACATACTCCAACACATACAAATATCAACTAAAACATCTTTTTTTTGGGCCCAAATCATTTATTTTTTTTTATTATTGAAAAACGTCAGTCACACTAGTCTCTCTTGCAATATTTTAATTTTGCTGATATAAGACATTGATGTGTGTTTGTGTGTGTAGGTCTCTGGTGGTCCATGGCTTTGCGGTCAGTGAGAAAGGAGAGAAGATGTCCAAGTCTCTAGGAAACGTTGTGGATCCTGATGAAGTCATTAATGGAGGAAAGGTAAGGTCAGGGGAAAGATGATGAACCCTGCGGCGAATCGTCAGATAGCTTTTTTTCTGGTCTGAAAGGACCCTCAGTAAGGCGTAACTAACTTTGTTTAAAGACTCCATTTGCTCTAGAACCTTCAGCTATTGCAATTTTGAATACTGACCATCCTAACTTCAATTAAATACTAAGCACTTTTTGTTTCTCCTACACACTTTTTCCTCACATGTCCCATCCTTTTCAGGACGCCACTATGCCAGCCTACGGGGCAGATGTGCTACGTTGGTGGGTGGCTGAGTCAAACGTCTTCTCTGAGGTACAGATCGGACCCACTGCACTCAACTCAGCCAGAGACAGCATCAGCAAGGTACCAGTGCAGTAACGACATGGTACAAGTGACATGGTTATTTTCTACAAATGATACTCACTGCTTTCACACTCTGTTCTTACGCCTCTCCCAGTTAAGGAACACTCTGAAGTTCCTGCTCGGCAACCTGCACGGTTTCGACCCACGTGTGCAGACTGTCGACCCCAAAGAGATGCATTACATTGATCAGTACATGTTGCACCTGCTCCGCGAGTACAGCATCAAGGTGTGTTTTGGTGTAGAACTTGTTCATCTCAGTCCAAGCAGCATCAGCTGCTGACTGAAATGAGGGTACCTGTGTGAAAGCCACTGAAGTGTGTATGTGTCTGCAGGTGACGGACGCCTACAGTGAGTTTGATGCCGGCAGGGCCATCCGTGTCCTCCAAGCCTTCATCACCAGAGACCTCTCCAGCTTTTATTTCAGCATCATCAAAGACCGGTACAACAAATAACCCACATTTGGTTTAGCTGTGCTTATATTCTTCCAATGGCTTCACTTTTCCTTAAAGTGCTCATATTATGCTCATTTTCAGGTTCATAATTGTATTTAGAGGTTATATCAGAATAGGTTTATGTGGTTTAATTTTCAGAAAACACCATCTGTTTGTTGTACTGCGCATTGCTGCAGCTCCTCTTTTCACCCTGTGTGTTGAGCTCTCTGTTTTAGCTACAGAGTGAGGCATCTCACTTCTGTTCCATCTTTGTTGGGAGTCGCACATGCACAGTACTCATACTGCAGTTGCAGTTACTAGTTGCAGAGTATGAGGGCGTGCCGCGCTAGCAGCTAGGCGAGCATTATAACGTGTGTTACAAGGTGACGCACGTTTGTCTCTGAAGTAAAGGCTGGACTACAATAGAGCTGTTTGGAGCAGTTTGTGAACAGTGTTTTCTGTTGGAGATGGTAAGGGGGGACTTTGGGCTTTTTCACTTTGTAAACCTATAACATGCACAAAAAGATATATAACACAATAAAGGAAAGGGGAAAAGCCAAAAAGCATAATATGAGCACTTTAAGTGTTTTTGAAACTCCCACATCTTTGTCCTTCTTTGTCCCACCCTCCATCTATATCTTTATGTCTGCCCCTTTCAATCAGATTGTACTGTGATCCGGAGGACTCTTTGGGCAGAAGATCATGTCAGACCGTTTTAGAGGAAATTCTGGATGGAGTGACCAGATCAATAGCTCCCATCCTGCCACATCTAGCCGAAGAGGTCTATCTACACGCACCAGGACATGACGGTATGTGTCTGTTGGTTTGTGTTGTGAAGCTATTGCGACGTTAACTCCATATAACTGCGTGGGTTTTCAACCACACAGTCTCTGTATATATATTTTTATATATACAGTATGTGTTTGCTTGCTAAGTATTCATAAACTGTAATTGTTGCTGCAGGAGAAGAGACATTGTTTAAAAGTGGCTGGATCAAAAGCAGCTCTGTGTGGCGGCGTCCAGGATTGGAGGAAGCAGTTGAAGGAGCCTGTGCCATCAGGGACTCCTTCCTGTCGTCCATTCCAGGCAAAAATGCAGCTCAGTACGACCTCACTATTGCCATTGAACCCGGCTTGCTGTTTGAACTCATGGAGGTAAATCAAATGGTGTTGGCAAATCACTACACAGGGTTTTCCCTAGCATTAAGGCTTAGGTGGAGCACCCAAGCCACCACCTAAATGGAATGAATGTAAAATCCACGTGGGCATCAAAACTAGCTAACGTTAAATGACTTTTCTCAGATCTAATGATTGTAGTTGGTTGCTTTTTGAGTGCTCTTTATTCGTTTTCTGCTCTAGCTTTTCCAACATTTTAGACACAAATATGGTAATAATAATGGTCCAAAATGATGTGAAATTATTTATTTTTTTAATTGAAAAACGTAATATTTTCTTTAGTGAGGACCCCTTACGCCTCTGCCAAATACTTGCACCTAAGTATTCCACAAACCTAAAGAAAACATTGCTATACATGGTTTACGTAAATGCAAGTCGACAAAAGACACCTTTTATATTTGTATATATTCATATGTTCCACCGTGCATCCACCGTACCTTGAAATGACTGATGAATTGTTAAACTTTTATTTATATATATATATATAGTTATGGCAAGGCTTGAAGACTTCCAAACATTATACCTCATCAGTTCCAGAGTGCTAGAATCATGCACACATAATAGTATATATTATATATAATGTATTATAAGATATTATAGAAATATGCCAAGTAAATGGGTCTGCAATGGGTTGTTTGCCTACATAGCACTACATTGATAAATGATCTGGCATTTACTGTATCATAGTTTAAGAGGTGTAACATATTTTGCACTGGTAATGTAACGCATGTTTACATTACTGTCAATATATAATAAATAGATAAGTACAAATATATAAAATATGCTACACCCATGTTTCAAAGGGACTGCATAAATACAAACTCATACCCTCCTCCACTTCCCTCCCAGTCTCTACAAGATGAAGCCACCTCCACCTCCTCCCAGCTGGCTGAGCTGATGATGGTAGCGCGGGTCAGCCTGACCAGTGAGCTACCCCGTGACCTGCCCCCAGACGCCCTGCTGAGCCACGGCACCTTCCTCATCAACCTGGAGGGTGAGGAATGTTGACACTAAGATAGTGACGTAATGGTGCAGTAGAGTTTGCGTCACGTCCTTTCTCCCAGCAGACATTTCCATCTGTCAAACACAGGAGTCACTAAGAACATTGCCAGTGTCGGGGCCCTGTGCCTGTGCCGGTACCACTATGGCAGTGAAACAGCTTTACTGCCATAGTGGTACCTAAACGGAACGGAGCCATTGTTACCGCTATTAGTTACCCATGCATGAGGCATGTATTGTGAAGCAAGATTAACGGGGTTAGCCAGCGATCTTCAGGTTTTCTGGTATCATGAAGCCGGCTCCTTTTTATTGGCGTGCATCACCATGGTAACCTAAGCTGTATGTTTAACCTGCAGGTTAACTTCAGAGGATCAGATCAAAACAACAGCCCGGCCCAGTATAATTATGTCCGAGACAGAGAAAACCGTTACTGTTCAACACACAATGGTCTATACTATTGTGGACAAAAAGTGACTCAGCGATGACTTCCACAATGCTCAGTATGTGTGCATGTCTATGTCCTGTCAGGTGGCGTTATCCGTGAGGACAGTGCCTACAGTATAGCAGCGGTTCCCACCTCTGCTGCCCGGTGCCCGCGCTGCCGCCGCTACACTGCAGATTCTGCAGACTGCCTGTGCCCACGCTGCCAGACCGTCGTTTCACAGGCTAACTGACAGGCCACCCATGCTGTCACCATGACGACCAGCAAACATCATCTTGGCTGTTTTGTTTCTCTGCTCTGGGTGAAGTTCCTCGAGGGCTGAATAGAGACCAGGATTTACAATCCATGTCTCCATCACCTGAGAAATGTAAAACTGAGTCCAAATCAGCTGCTGCTTCACTCCGGTTTTCTTTCATTTATTCGACTGTCAGTTAAAAGAACCTGCAGCTTGGCACATGGTTGGCTTTGGGAAAGAAAGGCCTAATAGCAGATAACAACGCATACTTCACTAAATGTGCTTCAGGCTTCACTGTTTTATGCACTCCCACACTTTCCTATAACAGCAGGTGTGAACTCTAAAACCAAAGTGTCTAAGTCAGCCTTGGTCACTTTGCTGTGGCATGAATGCGGTGCTTATACATTTGATCTTGTACCACCAAACAATGTGATAAAGCATGAGCAAGATTGTGTACTGTATGTATAGTTGGGAATTGAAGTTATTGACTTGTTTTGTCAGTCTAGAAGGAATGCCATTCAGGGGGCTTATCAGTTGTGTTTTTTTTAAATGTGTAACTACATGGAAAAGAAATTGATTACAATGAGTGTCACTATGTGACAACAGTAGAGAATTTATATTGGCTGTGGGTACGTTCTTGTGAATGTTTACCTTTGTATAATAAATCCTGTTCCCTGTAAACTTTCCCATAAAGTTGAAGGTGTATGAAAAAAATGTAATAAATTATAAACAAATGGAGTTTTAGCTCTGAACATGTTATGAGTGTCTGCTGAATTAATCAAGTAGCTAATAACACATCATCATCTCAACATAAACATCTAAGCTTTTGAGAAACATCTTTATTCTGCAAAGGATTAGTCCAGTGGGAGCAAAACGTACTATACTATGACTTTTTTCAACATACTATGTTTTGACTTTTGTCAACATATTATACATACTGATTATACTGACTTTTTTCAAGTAAGTACTATGACTTTATTCAACATACTATACCAGGACTTTTTGTCAACTTTTTCGACGTACGATACTATGGCTTTTTTCAATGTACTATACTATGACTTTTTATTTACTTTTTTGACATACTATACTATGGCTTTTTTCAAAGTACAATGACTTTTTTTTTTCGACATACCATACTATGACTTTTTATGACAAACTATAATTTCACTTTAATCAACATATTATATTGTGTCAAAACATAGTAGGTTGAAAAAAGTCAACAAAAAGTTGACTTTTTTCAACATATACATACTGATTATACTGACTTTTTTCAAGTAAGTACTATGACTTTTTTCGACTTACTATACTGTCTTTTTATGACATACCATACTGTGACTCTTTCCATCATACTATACTGACGTTTTTCAACGTAGTATAATATAACTTTTTTCAACATTCTATATTATGACTTTTTTCAACATACTATACATACTGATTATACTGACTTTATTCAAGTAAGTACTATGACTTTTTTTGACATATTATACTATGACTTTTTTAACATACTATACTATGTCTTTTTTTTCGACATACTATAGTATGACTTTTTTAAAAACCTTTTTTGACATACTACACTATGAATCTTTTTTGACATACTACACTGACTTTTTTTCGACATACTATACTATGACTTTTTTTTACTTTTTTCAACGTACTATACTATGACGTTTTTCAACATACTATACATACTGATTACACTGACTTTTTTGAAGTAAGTACTATGACTTTTTTCGACATTGTATACAATGACTTTTTTTAACATACTATACATACTGATTATACTGACTTTATTCAAGTAAGTACTATGACTTTTTTCGACATACTATACTATGACTTTTTTTTACTTTTTTCGACATGCTATACTATGACTTTTTTTGACATATTATACTATGACTTTTTAAAACTTTTTTTGACGTACTCACTATGACTCTTTTTTGACATACTACACTGACTTTTTTCAACATACCATACTATGGCTTCATTCTACTTTAGTCAACATACAATACTATGGCTTTTTTCAATGTACTTTACCATGACTTTTTATGACATACTATACTATGACTTTTTTTGACATACTATACTATGACTTTTTTTTGACATACTATACTATGGCTTTTTCAAAGTACTTTACGATGACTCTTTTCGAGCTACTATACTATGACATTTTTTGACTTTTTCGACAGACTTTTTTTTTCAAGATACTATATACTGTATACTGTACATAATATACTATGACTTGTTTAGACATGCTATACTATGACTTTTTTTCGACATACAATACTTTGACTTTTTTTAATCACTTTTTTCGACATACTTTACTACAATATATTATTCTATGACTTTTTTATGACTTTTTTTGACAGACTATACCATGACTTTTTAATCACTTATTTAGACATCCTATACTATGATTTTTTTTTCGCACTTTTTACTGTACTGACTTTTTTCAACATACTTATACTATGACTATATTCAACACACTATACTATGACTTTTTATGACATACTATACTATGACTTTTTTTTCGACTTTTTCGACATACTATACTATGACTTTTTTTTACTTTTTTCAACGTACTATACTATGACGTTTTTCAACATACTATACATACTGATTACACTGACTTTTTTGAAGTAAGTACTATGACTTTTTTCGACATTGTATACAATGACTTTTTTTAACATACTATACTATGTCTTTTTTTCGACATGCTATACTATGACTTTTTTTGAAATATTATTCTATGACTTTTTAAAACATTTTTTGACGTACTACACTATGACTCTTTTTTGACATACTACACTGACTTTTTTCAACATACCATACTATGACTTCATTCTACTTTAATCAACATACAATACTATGGCTTTTTTCAATGTACTTTACCATGACTTTTTATGACATACTATACTATGACTTTTTTTTGACATACTATACTATGACTTTTTATTGACTTTTTTTGACATACTATACTATGACTTTTTGTTGACTTTTTTTGACATACTATACTATGACTTTTTTTGACATACTATACTATGGCTTTTTCAAAGTACTTTACGATGACTCTTTTCGAGCTACTATACTATGAAATTTTTTGACTTTTTCGACATACCATACTATGACTTTTTTCAAGATACTATACTGTCTTTTTATGACATAATATACTATGACTTGTTTAGACATGCTATACTATGACTTTTTTTTATCACTTTTTTCAACATACTATACTACAATATATTATTCTATGACTTTTTTATGACTTTTTTTGACAGACTATACCATGACTTTTTAATCACTTATTTAGACATCCTATACTATGATTTTTTTTCGCACTTTTTACTGTACTGACTTTTTTCAACATACTTATACTATGACTATATTCAACACACTATACTATGACTTTTTATGACATACTATACTATGACTTTTTTCGACATACTATACTATGACTATTTTAGACATACTATACTATGACCTTTTTCGACACAATACAATTACTTTTTTCGACATACTACACTGACTTTTTTCAACATACTATGCTATGACTTTTTTTCAACAAACTATACATAATGATTATACTGACTTTTTTTCAAGTAAGTACCATGACTTTTCAACGTCACTGACTTTTTTCGACATCTTATACTATGACTTTTTTTCGACTTTTTCGACATACTATACTATGAGGTTTTTACATGCTATACTATGACTTTTTTTTCTCTACTTTTTTTTTAACATACTATACATACTGATTATACTGACTTTATTCAAGTAAGTACTATGACTTTTTCGACATTGTATACAATGACTTTTTTTAACATACAATACTATGTCTTTTTATCGACATGCTATACTATGACTTTTATTGACATATTATACTATGACTTTTTAAAACTTTTTTTGACGTACTCACTATGACTCTTTTTCTACACTGACTTTTTTCAACATACCATACTATGACTTCATTCTACTTTAATCAACATACAATACTATGGCTTTTTTCAATGTACTTTACCATGACTTTTTATGACATACTATACTATGACTTTTTTTTGACATACTATACTATGACTTTTTATTGACTTTTTTTGACATACTATACTATGGCTTTTTCAAAGTACTTTACGATGACTCTTTTCGAGCTACTATACTATGAAATTTTTTGACTTTTTCGACATACCATACTATGACTTTTTTCAAGATACTACACTGTCTTTTTATGACATAATATACTATGACTTATTTAGACATACAATACTTTGACTTTTTTATCACTTTTTTCGATATACTATACTACAATATATTATTCTATGACTTTTTTATGACTTTTTTGACAGACTATACCATGACTTTTTTAATCACTTATTTAGACATCCTATACCATGATTTTTTTTCGCACTTTTTACTGTACTGACTTTTTTCAACATACTTATACTATGACTATATTCAACACACTATACTATGACTTTTTATGACATACTATACTATGACTTTTTTTTCGACTTTTTCGACATACTATACTATGACTTTTTTTTACTTTTTTCAACGTACTATACTATGACGTTTTTTCAACATACTGTGTTTTGACTTTTTTCAACATACTATACATACTGATTACACTGACTTTTTTGAAGTAAGTACTATGACTTTTTTCGACATTGTATACAATGACTTTTTTTAACATACTATACTATGTCTTTTTTTCGACATGCTATACTATGACTTTTTTTGAAATATTATTCTATGACTTTTTAAAACATTTTTTGACGTACTACACTATGACTCTTTTTTGACATACTACACTGACTTTTTTCAACATACCATACTATGACTTCATTCTACTTTAATCGACATACAATACTATGGCTTTTTTCAATGTACTTTACCATGACTTTTTATGACATACTATACTATGACTTTTTTTGACATACTATACTATGACTTTTTATTGACTTTTTTTGACATACTATACTATGACTTTTTTTGACATACTATACTACAATATATTATTCTATGACTTTTTTATGACTTTTTTTGACAGACTATACCATGACTTTTTAATCACTTATTTAGACATCCTATACTATGATTTTTTTCCGCACTTTTACTGTACTGACTTTTTTCGACATGCTATACTATGACTATTTTCGACATACTATACTATGACCTTTTTTTCGACACAATACAATTACTTTTTTTCGACATACTACACTGACTTTTTCAACATACTATGCTATGACTTTTTTTCAACAAACTATACATAATGATTATACTGACTTTTTTCAAGTAAGTACCATGACTTTTTTCAACGTCACTGACTTTTTTTCGACATCTTATACTATGACTTTTTTTTCGACTTTTTCGACATACTATACTATGACTTTTTTTTGACCTACTATACTGTGACTTTTTTAGACATACTATACTATGACTTTTTTTGACCTACTATACTGTGACTTTTTTAGACATACTATACTATGACTTTTTTCGACATACTATACTATGAGGTTTTTTTTACATGCTATACTATGACTTTTTTTTTCTCTACTTTTTTTTTAACATACTATACATACTGATTATACTGACTTTATTCAAGTAAGTACTATGACTTTTTTGACATTGTATACAATGACTTTTTTTTAACATACAATACTATGTCTTTTTTATCGACATGCTATACTATGACTTTTTTTTGACATATTATACTATGACTTTTTAAACTTTTTTGACGTACTCACTATGACTCTTTTTTGACATACTACACTGACTTTTTTTTCAACATACCATACTATGACTTCATTCTACTTTAGTCAACATACAATACTATGGCTTTTTTCAATGTACTTTACCATGACTTTTTATGACATACTATACTATGACTTTTTTTTGACATACTATACTATGACTTTTTTTTGACATACTATACTATAGCTTTTTTCAAAGTACTTTACAATGACTCTTTATACTATACTATGAAATTTTTTTGACTTTTTCTGACATACCATACTATGACTTTTTTCAAGATACTATACTGTCTTTTATGACATAATATACTATGAAACTTGTTTAGACATGCTATACTATGACTTTTTTTCGACTATACAATACTACAATATACCATTCTATGACTTTTTCATGACTTTTTTCAACAAACTATACAATGACTCTTTCTGTCATACTATACTACGACTTTTTTTCAACATGCTATACTATGACTTTTACTTTTACGACATACCATAATATGACCATTTAATGCCTTTTTTTCGACATACTATACTATGACTTTTTTTAAACTTTTTTCAATGTACTATACTATGACGTTTTCAACATACTGTGTTATGACATAATATACAATGACTCTTTCTGTCATACTATACTACGACTTTTTTCAACGTAGTATAATATAACTTTTTTCAACATTCTATATTATGACTTTTTTCAACATACTATACATACTGATTATACTGACTTTATTCAAGTAAGTACTGTCTTTTGACATACTATGACTACTTTTTTTCACATACTATACTATGACTTTTTTTTAAAACTTTTTTCAACATACTGTTTTTACATACTATACTAAAGTATGACTTTTTTTTGACTTTTTATTTCATACTTTACTAACAAAGAAGGAATGCCACACAGCACCAATTTTCTTTTAGAATATTTTATGTACATGACATGACTGAGTTATTATTCCATGACTTTTTAATCACGTTTTTTCAACATACTATACTATGACTTCTTTTCGACATACAATACTATAACTTTTTTTTGACAAACAATACTATGACTTTTTTTAATCTTTTCTTTCGGCACACTATACTATGACTTTTTTCAATATATTATTCTATATATCTGTCCCTACTGACTGAGCTACTATGCCAGGACTTACATACTTTACTATGACTTTTTTGACATAGAATACTGTGACTTTTTATCACTTTTTCCGACATACTAGACTATGAATATTTTTGATATACCATTCTATGACTTTTTCATGACTTTTTTCAACAAACTATACAATGACTTTTTTGGTCATACTATACTATGACTTTTTTTCGACATGCTATACTATGACTCTTTACTTTTTACCTACATACCATAATATGACCATTTAATGCCTTTTTTTCTCGACATACCATACTATGACTTTTTATCACCTTTTATCGACTATACCATACTATGACTTTTTTATCACCTTTATCGACATACTATACTATGACTTTTTTTCAACATACAATACTAGGACTTTTTTATCACCTTTTTCGACATACTATACTATGACTTTTTTTGACATACTATACTTTGACTTTTACTGACAACTATACTATGACTTTTTTTGACATACTATACTATGTCATTTTCATCACTTTTTTCGACATACTATACTATGACTTTTTAATCACTTTTTTCGACATACAATAACATGACTTTGTAATGGCTGTTTTCGAAACACCATCCCATGACTATTTTCAACATACTTTATTTGGTGGCACGGCTACTTAGGGTTAGGGTTGTACATTTCACTTTTCCTCCAATTATGTCAGTTAACAAACAAGTAAACTTTAGTCCAGACTCTGGACTTGGTTCAACTACTCCAGTCTGGGCTGGGCCTTTTTGTGTGGAGTTTGCATGTTCTTCCAGACTTATTTGACTTACTTTACTAAGACTTATTTATGAATTTTATCGACATGATATACTATGACTTTTTTCGACAAACTATTCTATGTCTTTTTCTATATTTTTTTCAACATACTATACTAGGACATCATTTACAATCATCCGCTAAATATCAAACACATACAAATGTCAACTAAAACATCTTTTTGGGCTAAAACCATTTTTTTATTGAAAAACTTCAGTCACATTAGTCTCTCTTGCAATATTCTCATTTGGCTGATAAAAGATATTGGTTCTGTGTTTGTGTGTGTAGGTCTCTGGTGGTCCATGGCTTTGCGGTCAGTAAGAAAGGAAAAAAGATGTCCAAGTCGCTGGGAAATGTTGTGGATCCTGACACAGTCATTAATGGAGGAAAGGTAAGGTCAGGGGAGAGATGATGAACCCAGCACCTGAGTCTTCCACAAACCTAGGGAAAACATTTCTATACATGGTTTTACGTCCACAAAAGACACTGAACATGACTTCATATTTGTATATATTCACATGATGCACAAATGCCAAAGGCAATCCACCCTGCCTTGAAATGACCAGATTTAAGTATTCCAATTGTTAAAGTCTTTTTAATCCTGACAATACAGAGTTTACAATAAAGTGGTAAAGAGCAACAGAAACATCATTCATGGTATAAAAATATATCAGTAGAATTGCTTTGATTTATATTAGAATTATGTCAGAGAGAGGAGAAACGCTTTCTGTTCAACACACTGACACAACAATGAGGGATCATAGTTGCAAATTAAATGTGCACATTATTGGACACATTGTGAATTAGCTTAGTAAATTATTTTGGTCATAGAGATTTGCCAAGCAGTAACTTCAGGCCTTTTTTAAAAAAATCTGTACTTTTCTTCTCTTTGTTGGCAGCATTAAGAGACTTATTACTTTAACAGTTGTAAGTGTTGATATTAATTCATATTCATATCACTCTGTTCATTACAACATAAAAAAAAACACCAAAATGTTACTATTCTAGACTAGATGAACTTGTTGAATATTCAGGCATATTCAATAATCTCTGAATTAAGTTATAGCCTTATTTGTATATTATATCTATTGTTTCAAACAGCTTCTAATTCCATTTTAGTTGTGTGATTATATATATTTTACCTTCGCTATGACTTTTTTTTCGACATACAATACTTTGACTTTTTTTTATCACTTTTTTCGACATACTATACTACAATATATTATTCTATGACTTTTTTTATGACTTTTTTTGACAGACTATACCATGACTTTTTAATCACTTATTTAGACATCCTATACCATGATTTTTTTTCACACTTTTTTACTGTACTGACTTTTTTCAACATACTTATACTATGACTATATTCAACACACTATACTATGACTTTTTTATGACATACTATACTATGACTTTTTTTCGACATGCTATACTATGACTCTATGCTTTTCGACATACTATACTATGACCTTTTTTTCGACACATATACAATTACTTTTTTTCTGACATACTACACTGACTTTTTCAACATACTATGCTATGACTTTTTTCAGACAAACTATACATAATGATTATACTGACTTTTTCAAGTAAGTACCATGACTTTTTTCAACGTCACTGACTTTTTTCGACATACTTATACTATGACTTTTTTTTATACACTTTTTTCGACATACTATACTATGAGGTTTTTTTACATGCTATACTATGACTTTTTTTTCTCATACTTTTTTTTAACATATTATACATACTGATTACACTGACTTTTTTCAAGTAAGTACTATGACTTTTTTCGACATTGTATACAATGACTTTTTTTAACATACTATACTATGTCTTTTTTTTCCGACATGCTATACTATGACTTTTTTTGACATACTACACTATGACTTTTTAAAACTTTTTTTGACGTACTCACTATGACTCTTTTTTTGACATACTACACTGACTTTTTTCAACATACCATACTATGATTTCATTCTACTTTAATCGACATAACAATACTATGGCTTTTTTCAATGTACTTTACCATGACTTTTTATGACTTTTTTTTGACATACTATACTATGACTTTTTATGACATACTATACTATGACTTTTTTCAAAGTACTTTACGATGACTCTTTTTTCGAGCTACTATACTATGAAATTTTTTTGACTTTTTTCGACATACCATACTATGACTTTTTTCAAGATACTATACTGTCTTTTTTATGACATAATATACTATGACTTTTTTTCGACATACAATACTTTGACTTTTTTTAATCACTTTTTTCAACATACTATACTACAATATATTATTCTATGACTTTTTTATGACTTTTTTTGACAGACTATACCATGACTTTTTAATCACTTATTTAGACATCCTATACTATGATTTTTTTTCGCACTTTTTACTGTACTGACTTTTTTCAACATACTTATACTATGACTATATTCAACACACTATACTATGACTTTTTATGACATACTATACTATGACTTTTTTTTCGACTTTTTCGACATACTATACTATGACTTTTTTTTACTTTTTTCGACATGCTATACTATGACGTTTTTCAACATACTGTGTTTTGACTTTTTTCAACATACTATACATACTGATTACACTGACTTTTTTGAAGTAAGTACTATGACTTTTTTTCGACATTGTATACAATGACTTTTTTTCAACATACTATACTATGTCTTTTTTTCGACATGCTATACTATGACTTTTATTGACATATTATTCTATGACTTTTTAAAACTTTTTTTGACGTACTCACTATGACTCTTTTTCTACACTGACTTTTTTCAACATACCATACTATGGCTTCATTCTACTTTAGTCAACATACAATACTATGGCTTTTTTCAATGTACTTTACCATGACTTTTTATGACATACTATACTATGACTTTTTTTTGACATACTATACTATGACTTTTTTGTTGACTTTTTTTTGACATACTATACTATGACTTTTTTTTGACATACTATACTACAATATATTATTCTATGACTTTTTTATGACTTTTTTTGACAGACTATACCATGACTTTTTAATCACTTATTTAGACATCCTATACTATGATTTTTTTTCAGCACTTTTACTGTACTGACTTTTTTCGACATGCTATACTATGACTATTTTCGACATACTATACTATGACCTTTTTTTCGACACAATACAATTACTTTTTTTTCGACATACTACACTGACTTTTTTCAACATACTATGCTATGACTTTTTTTCAACAAACTATACATAATGATTATACTGACTTTTTTTCAAGTAAGTACCATGACTTTTTTTCAACGTCACTGACTTTTTTTCGACATCTTATACTATGACTTTTTTTTCGACTTTTTCGACATACTATACTATGACTT
The DNA here is from genome assembly GCF_031162955.1 of Sander vitreus. Lineage (NCBI taxonomy): Eukaryota > Metazoa > Chordata > Actinopteri > Perciformes > Percidae > Sander > Sander vitreus. The sequence continues at coordinate 24,173,713 of NC_135874.1, read as the reverse complement.
TTTTTGACCTACTATACTGTGACTTTTTTAGACATACTATACTATGACTTTTTTTGACCTACTATACTGTGACTTTTTTTAGACATACTATACTATGACTTTTTTTCGACATACTATACTATGAGGTTTTTTTACATGCTATACTATGACTTTTTTTTTCTCTACTTTTTTTTTAACATACTATACATACTGATTATACTGACTTTATTCAAGTAAGTACTATGACTTTTTTTGACATTGTATACAATGACTTTTTTTTAACATACAATACTATGTCTTTTTATCGACATGCTATACTATGACTTTTTTTGACATATTATACTATGACTTTTTTAAACTTTTTTGACGTACTCACTATGACTCTTTTTGACATACTACACTGACTTTTTTTTCAACATACCATACTATGACTTCATTCTACTTTAGTCAACATACAATACTATGGCTTTTTTTCAATGTACTTTACCATGACTTTTTATGACATACTATACTATGACTTTTTTTGACATACTATACTATGACTTTTTTTGACATACTATACTATAGCTTTTTTTCAAAGTACTTTACAATGACTCTTTATACTATACTATGAAATTTTTTTTGACTTTTTTCGACATACCATACTATGACTTTTTTCAAGATACTATACTGTCTTTTTATGACATAATATACTATGACTTGTTTAGACATGCTATACTATGACTTTTTTTCGACATACAATACTACAATATACCATTCTATGACTTTTTTCATGACTTTTTTTCAACAAACTATACAATGACTTTTTTTGGTCATACTATACTATGACTTTTTTTTCAACATGCTATACTATGACTTTTTACTTTTTACGACATACCATAATATGACCATTTAATGCCTTTTTTTTCGACATACTATACTATGACTTTTTTAAACTTTTTTTCAATGTACTATACTATGACGTTTTTCAACATACTGTGTTATGACATAATATACAATGACTCTTTCTGTCATACTATACTACGACTTTTTTCAACGTAGTATAATATAACTTTTTTCAACATTCTATATTATGACTTTTTTCAACATACTATACATACTGATTATACTGACTTTATTCAAGTAAGTACTGTCTTTTTTTTGACATACTATGACTTTTTCTTTTCTTTTTTTACTTTTTTTGACATACTATACTATGACTCTTTTTTAAAACTTTTTTTCAACATACTGTTTTTTTACATACTATACTAAAGTATGACTTTTTTATGACTTTTTATTTCATACTTTACTAACAAAGAAGGAATGCCACACAGCACCAATTTTCTTTTAGAATATTTTATGTACATGACATGACTGAGCTATTATTCCATGACTTTTTAATCACGTTTTTTCAACATACTATACTATGACTTCTTTTCGACATACAATACTATGACTTTTTTTGACATGCTATACTATAATTTTTTTTTGACACACTATACTATGACTTTTTTATCTTTTTCGACACACTATACTATGACTTTTTTCAATATATTATTCTATATATCTGTCCCTACTGACTGAGCTACTATGCCAGGACTTACATACTTTACTATGACTTTTTTGACATAGAATACTGTGACTTTTTATGTCTTTTTCCGACATACTAGACTATGAATATTTTTGATATACCATTCTATGACTTTTTCATGACTTTTTTCAACAAACTATACAATGACTTTTTTTGGTCATACTATACTATGACTTTTTTTCGACATACTATACTATGACTTTTACTTTTTACGACATACCATAATATGACCATTTAATGCCTTTTTTTCGACATACTATACTATGACTTTTTTATCACCTTTATCGACATACTATACTATGACTTTTTTATCACCTTTATCGACATACTATACTATGACTTTTTTTCAACATACAATACTAGGACTTTTTTATCACCTTTTTCGACATACTATACTATGACTTTTTTTGACATACTATACTTTGACTTTTTACGACAACTATACTATGACTTTTTTGACATACTATACTATGTCATTTTCATCACTTTTTTCGACATACTATACTATGACTTTTTAATCACTTTTTTCGACATACAATAACATGACTTTGTAATGGCTGTTTTCGAAACACCATCCCATGACTATTTTCAACATACTTTATTTGGTGGCACGGTTACTTAGGGTTAGGGTTGTACATTTCACTTTCCTCCAATTATGTCAGTCAACAAACAAGTAAACTTTAGTCCAGACTCTGGACTTGGTTCAATACCCAGTCTGGGCTGGGCCTTTTTGTGTGGAGTTTGCATGTTCTTCCAGACTTATTTGACTTACTTTACTAAGACTTATTTATGAATTTTTTCGACATGATATACTATGACTTTTTTCGACAAACTATTCTGTCTTTTCTATATTTTTTCAACATACTATACTAGGACATCATTTACAATCATCCGCAAATATCAAACACATACAAATGTCAACTAAAACATCTTTTTTTGGGCCAAAACCATTTTTTTTATTGAAAAACTTCAGTCACATTAGTCTCTCTTGCAATATTCTCATTTGGCTGATAAAAGATATTGGTTCTGTGTTTGTGTGTGTAGGTCTCTGGTGGTCCATGGCTTTGCGGTCAGTAAGAAAGGAAAAAAGATGTCCAAGTCGCTGGGAAATGTTGTGGATCCTGACACAGTCATTAATGGAGGAAAGGTAAGGTCAGGGGAGAGATGATGAACCCAGCACCTGAGTCTTCCACAAACCTAGGGAAAACATTTCTATACATGGTTTACGTCCACAAAAGACACTGAACATGACTTCATATTTGTATATATTCACATGTACAAATGCCAAGGCAATCCACCCTGCCTTGAAATGACCAGATTTAAGTATTCCAATTGTTAAAGTCTTTTTAATCCTGACAATACAGAGTTTACAATAAAGTGGTAAAGAGCAACAGAAACATCATTCATGGTATAAAAATATATCAGTAGAATTGCTTTGATTTATATTGTAATTATGTCAGAGATAGAGGAAACGCTTCTGTTCAACACACTGACACAACAATGAGGGATCATAGTTGCAAATTAAATGTGCACATTATTGGACACATTGTGAATTAGCTTAGTAAATTATTTTGCCAAGCAGTAACTTCAGGCCTTTTTAAAAAAATCTGTACTTTTCTTCTCTTTGTTGGCAGCATTAAGAGACTTACTTTAACAGTTGTAAGTGTTGATATTAATTCATATTCATATCACTCTGTTCATTACAACATAAAAAAAAACACCAAAATGTTACTATTCTAGACTAGTGAACTTGTTGAATATTCAGGCATATTCAATAATTCCTGAATTAAGTTATAGCCTTATTTGTATATTATATCTATTGTTTCAAACAGCTTCTAATTCCATTTTAGTTGTGTGATTATATATATTTTACCTGTGGGTAAGTTCTTGTGAACGTTTACCTTTGTATAATAAATCCTGTTCCTGTATGAGAAAAATGTTATAAATTATAAATAAATGGAGTTTTAGCTCTAAACATGTTTTTCTTTTAATCTTATTTTATTACTTCTAGTATATTTCTTGTATTTTTGGTTTGTGTGTGAGAGAGTATGTGTGTATGTCCTTGGTAACTTGCTACTTGCTGCTTGTAACAGAGTAATTTCCCAATTTGGGATCAATAAAGTCTATCTATCTATCTGAGTGTCTGTTGAATCAACAAGTAGCTAATAACACGTCATCATCTCAACATAAACATCTAAGCTTTTGAGAAACATCTTTATTCTGCAAAGGATCAGCCCAGTGGGAGCATCTGGGCGGACTATAGAATAGGAGGTGTACAGGCACAGCTAGTACAGTACTGTCTGCATTTATAAATAAAAAATGAGGTCCATATTTCTTAATGATACATCTTGTCTATTAGAGGGAAAGAGGAAGGAGAAATGTCAAACAGAACTCTGATATGGCACACAGTTAGGACACCAACACAGCGACGTCTGAATTTTTAGGGTTAATCAAATTGAAAATGGAGTGACAAAGAAAAAACATGCCCCAATCCTTAATACCCATCTCATAAAGGTATCCTCCAGACAATACTTCAATAACACAAGTACTCAACATTATTTATGTTACATGCATGAAAATATGGATTAAAAATAGTTAAAAGCCTATCATATCCACTCTGTATATCACTGCTTTCTACAATTAAGTTGAGAGGACTTTATAGTATTATATTATATTAACATCTGCTGAATGACAAAATACAAAATCTCCAGGACGATGACGAAAGAGTGTGAAAAGGCTATTTATCATCTTTCTCTTTGTTGACTGTGTCATACGCTGCATGTGATTACACTTCTGGACACAACAATTCAAATCCTGAAGTGGTAAAGTCTCCAGCAGAACTTTCTTCTTTTCTTTTTTCTTTTTTATTTCCTTCCTTCTCTCTCTGTCTGCCTACTACAACCATGCCTTCAGAGGTGACTCCACCCCCCCCCCGCCCTCTCAGGGTCAGTCCTCAGTGGTGAGGGCCTCCACAGCCTCCAGAAGGTGCAGACCCAGGCTGTACTGGGCGTGGTTCTCCGGCAGGATTTCAATCAGACGGCCGACCAGCCTGCTGGTCTGGGGCAGGGGGACCAGGGGGCACCGCAGCTCACTGGGGTCCTGCAATACGAAAACACATTATATACATTACATAGTTAAGCTTAATTTATTGTCGCCGCAATGTACCGGGAGCGAGGTACGCGGCACCATAAAATGAATTCACCACGACTGTCGTTTCCAGCGCGAAGACTCCGCAAGCTGTCGCGGCGCGTGGTCGTGCACCTCTGAATTTTTATAACTATGCGCCCCCTGCGCACGCTGCGCTTTCAATTTCAACATGGTGGCTGGGAAGAGCAGGTTTGTCTGTACAAACTTCTGTGCGATTCTTCATGTACAGACCCCAGGGAGTCAAACAGCCTTAAATGTGTGTTTAGAGAGAGACACCACACTGGGAAAAAAAGAAACATTTTGCTGGAGAGTGTGGAAAAACATGAGAGATCGTTTTGTCAAAGCTAAAAAAACGGCTTCACGTAAAGAGTGCAAATAACAGTGTTACTGGCAGACAGTCATTTAGATTTGGAGATACAACAACAGTCACGTTAATGATTAGAGTAGATAAATGTAATGTTTTGCGGCACGTCGGTGTTGACATATATAAAATGGACCAACAGATCCCGTTGCTCTGGACGGAGACCAGTGAAGGATATTAGAAGGACTTTTCCGGTGATGGCTGAGTGTTACTGCGCAGCCTCCAACTGAGCTTGAAGACGCAGATGTGACGTGAGCAACCTGTCTGAAAGTTGGAAGTCTTCTGGTAGCTGTGCAAAGAGAAATCTCAATCATTCCGAATCGTACAGAGACGGAGAGCGTAGGTATATGTTAGGAGATAACATAGGCACAGGCTAATTATAGCTAACTAAAATGCTAGTTAACATTAGTAATTACACTTAAACAGCTAATGTGAGATGAAACTGCCTGCGAGCTTCTCCTGTACTATACGGTAATTCCTCTACTGTGCGACAGTAAGTCACGTGGTTATGACACAATCGTTAGCCTATTTTTACAAAAACGTCTGCTACAGAGCCATAACGTGAGGTACAAGGTAATGGAGCCTTTTATACATTGTCGTATTTCTTTAGAAATAAACAATGGACACATAGTGTCTTTAAACGCTTCAGATGTAAAGTTATTCGCTGTCAAAGTGATGCCAAAATGAATGGGAGTCAATGGAATGCTAACGGGAGGTGATGGCTTGGTAGCATCAAAATGGCACCATAGGAGCTCCGCGTTCCGGGGAGAGGCTTACCCCCTTGGGTGTTACATGGTTGTGTTTACTACTGTTGCCAGGCAGCCTGCTTTCCTTTACTTCCGGTCTCATCTTCCCTACTACTTCTTGCTTATTTACCGATTATTCTGTCTGCAGGCCCCTGGTGTTTCGGAGAGTAGTGCAACGAACAATGCGTTGAGCATAAACATCTCTGTGCATGCTCGTAGCGCGTGCGCCATCTACGGCGGCCCGCACACGGTGTCGCGCCTCTCAATGCAAAACTTGCATGGCTTCTACATGCTATTAAATTGCAATTTTTTTTTTTATTTGACTCACAGATTGGTTTGAAAAATTATTATCTTGACTATTTATCACCAATGTTTTTGGTCAGTGCAGAGGTGAGAAATACGACTGAGAATCATCTATTCCTATTAATTAGTCTTTGAAGCATATAATCAAATTATTTTGGAATAAGTTTCCTCACAATAGGACATTATTATTATTAGGGCTGTCCTTGACTAAAGAAATTCTTAGTTGACTAACACTCAAAATGATTTTATCAACTAATCGACTAGTTGATTTAATCGACAGATCTGTAAAATTGAGTCTCTCTACAAAGCATCCTGTAAAAGCGCCACTTTAAAGCTTGTGTTTACCAGAGATGTGCTCATGAGTTTCTTGGAAACAAGCCACTCAGCATGAAAAACCATAACAAAATGACTCATCAACTAAAGAATTCTTAGTTGACTAAAACCAAAATGACCGATTAGTCTACTTACCGACTAAAAGCGGTCAGCCCTAATTATTATTATATAAAGTGCATCATGCTGCTGCCGGTGTTAGTGTTCTCTCTCTATTTAGGTCCATTTGGGTCCACAACATTTTGAAACAGGTCTTATTATCCTTAGGTCTGTTCGGGTTGGGTCTAACTGTATTGGGTCCCCTTCTGATCCGGTCTCTCTTTAAAGTTGTTTTTATTTATGCACGTCTGGTTTGGGTAGTTTTTTTCCACAGGTGCATTTCAGATTGGGTGACCTGTAACCAGTTTCCTATTCCTGTCTAGTTTCTAACTTAAAAAGTAATATGCAAAAAAGAGTGAGAACGCTGAAAAACAGGTTACATTTTTCAGTAGTCTGTCAACTCTTGCAGTCTTTATTTGCTGTAGCCAGTAATGTTGTTGATTTGAGGATTTGTGGTTGAGGGTGCCTCTGTAAATGACAGAAGACAAGGGGTTGAACCTAATGAAGACGGCTGGTTATACAAATGCACTTATAGAAAATAGCATCTAGCCTGTAAGAACCTGTGACTGAAATGTCTTCAGTGTATAAGATGACTTGTCTGGTGTCTCACCATAGCCTTGAGCCATGTGCAGAGGGTGGGAGGCAGGCGGGCCAGCAACTCCATGGCTCCCTGCGTCTGGCTCTGGCTGTGGAGCAGTGAGTAACTCAGCCTCTGGCCAGTCAGCACCAGTAGCTGGGAGCCCAGCACATCCTTATCTTCCACCTCTAACATCACCTGGGTGAAAAGATGCCACACACTTAAGATAGTCAGAGCAGAACACTGACTAAGCACTGTGGTCAGCATAAAGGTTTAACAAAAGTAGTATCATCCCGATTTTAGCTTCTGTCTGCTACAAAGAAAACCACAAATTTCTCTTGCCTCTTCAGCCCGGAGGTCCAGGCCCTGGTTGTAGAGCTCGCAGACGAGGTGCCGTCTCAGGATGTCAGGGTTGACCTGCAGCAGGGAGCCCAGCTCCAGACACAGCGAGGGCCACCAGTCAGCTTTGGGTCCACTAGAGGGTAGAGGAGGGGGCCTGGTGCCAGAGGCTGAGCTGGAAGGATCATCTATAGCCTGCACCCAGCTGGTCAGCACCCGGAGGAGGAACTGAGACGGATGTAAGAATGTGGGAAACATAGATGAGACAACGGGTATGGAGAGCGAAGAGGAGATGGAATCAGATGACAACAGACCATTTGTTTGAAGCTCTTCATTTTCTATTGACCTGTAGATCCTAAGAAATCTCACCTCTTGTCGTATCGAGACCAGGCCTGGGTCCATGTCTCCACTGGGCATCAACTGGATGGTCGTCAGATCTCTGAAGAAAGCATTCTTACCCTGGGACAACACATATGTACAAATACATCAAGACTACATTGTTTAGCTTTTGTAATAACAGCTCTAAAAGAGTGTTATTTGACATACTAAAGTAAGAAAGGAGTAAACGGTGTTTAAACCCTTGTCCAGACTTTTAACTTTGGTGGAAGTAGATAGGCTTACCTTCACAGTCAACATGAGTATTTATTTGTGTGTGTGTGTGTGTGTGTGTGTGTGTCAATAAGTCCATCTCCTCACCTTGCTGTCAAACAGGCTGAGTGGCTTGAGCTTCAAGCTGAATGTCATAGCAGCATGCTGCAGGGAGGCTAACAGGCAGTGGTGTTGCACCAGGGGGTAGTGGACGCCCTTCTGCTCCAGGGCAAGTTCAGCCAGTGATGCAGGGCCCTCCGCCCCGCACCACACCTCCTCCACGGACAGCTCCGGAGCGGAAACCTCCTCCACCGCTGAGTCCGCCTGCATGAAAAAACAACAGACGAGATGGTAAGAAAGGCTTGCGTGCTTGTTAAGAACAGGGGGTTCATTCAAATTATGATCCCAACCAGGGGTTGATGCATAGACTGTATAAGTGAAGCCAAAACATCTTGATCGTCCCCTTGTGGCTGGCTGCAGTATAGGTCATAAATCGCCCCCTCCATGTTAGCGGTTGGGACATGGGCCAAACAAAGAAAATGACTACTAAAAACTAAAAGGTACACATCAAATATTTTTTTTCCCAATATTAGTTTCTGTCATTTTAGGTAGTTCTGATCACGCTGATGTTTGTTCAAGTGCTCATTTTTCTTATAAGTTTGGTTTTTATTATTTGTTATTTGATGCTATAAAAACAGGGTGTAATGTCATGATTGACAGCTGTGATGGACTTGCGATTGGTCGAGTGGGTATATGGACGGGACTTCGATACCACGGCTCCACCGCCCGACCACTACTGTGCAGACTCTGCCAAATTACAAGATGGCAGCGCCGGGATATTTTGGCATCACTTTTGTTCAGCGGGAGGAAGTGGGGACGTGTCATCCATCTTTATATACATTCTATGATCCCAACTCACAGTTCAGTTCATAGTTAACACAGTCAAGTGCAGAATACAACACATGCACAACTTTTAAAGTCCCCCTCCACACAATGCCTATTGTTCCTTCACTGTTTGAGCTTCACTGTGCAAGATCATGTACAGTCTGGCACTAGAAGGCTGTTGTCACATTCATTCATTCATTCGCTGAAGGGGGAAAGTTTCTCTGTGCTCACCTGAAATCTCAGTTTAACACGTGTACATAGCAGCAGGATTTGGGATCACAACTAGTTTGCAAGCCAATCGTGGTCCAGTATGCAACTTACACAGGTGGGATGTTGAAACTTGAAACCTCCAGTGCACATGCACTGAGAAGGGACTTTTCAGTGAACTATTTTGTGGAGAAACCATATCAGACATATTTTTTTTACTGCAAGCAGTAAGCTAGCTAGCTAATACATCAAATGCATATCAAGTACAAGTGTAGTTAGTAGTGGTAGTGATAGGTTTCTCCATGCTTTGTTTCTGGAATATCTTTACTTACATAGTAATCTATAAAAGACAAAGGGCTCTGATTTTTAAGTACTCCAGTCACCTCCATGAGGATCTGCAGCAACCGGACACAGCAGCCCAGGAAAGACGTCACAGCTTTGTCTCCCATCCCAATATCCTGCCAACATAAACAAACCCTTAATATATGCAGCTTAATGCTTTAATTGCAATATTTTACATCTGAAACAATCTGAGCCATAACATTAGGAATGAATACATATTTGCATATATCAAAACTGGCATCATATATTTTCAATTCACTATTAGAATTTTTACTGAAACTGAAAACTTACCCGTCGACATAAGCGATCTTTGGGTGCTTTCCCCACCTAGGAAAAAAAGGGTGAACACTTTATACATTGCCTCACAGACGCCTTTACCTCAGACACACAGACATACTGTATATGTATGGATGGATGTATATGTGCATGACTTGCCTTCTCCATGAGGTAGGCTGCTGCTGACAAACGCTTGACAATGAACGTACTCCACATCATTGCAGAAATACCTATGAGAAAGATTCAAAGAAAGTCTAATGACACACTACTACGGTTATTTTCAGGAGGTACTGATTTACAAAGTGGGGTCATTGACATCACTTCTGGTAATATAGTACTTTCACCCTGAAAAAGCCCCTCACCTAGTTGGATATGTGGACTGGAGACTAGCTTCAAATGTTCCACAGCACACCATAAGTATCGGCCCTCCTAGGAAGAGAATCAGGTGTGAGTCTAGATTTATGAACAAAGGTGATTTGGTTCTTTGCCATCCATGTTTCTTGGATTTATTAAAACCTGCCTTTCCCCCTTTAGTGAAACTGACTTGTTGCAGAAAGTATTGATAATATACAGTACACTAAATTAACTGAGGATAAACATTGTTTTTTAATGGCTGTCTTCCTTCTTTTGAACTATATTTATCATAAACACAAAAACCTATGTGTATGTATGTATGTATGTATGTATGTATGTGTCAATGTGCACCTCTGAGTCTTTGTTCCACTGCACCACATATTCCCAGCAGCAGTGGGCGAAGAGCAAGTCAGGTGAGAGGGAGTGTGGGAACCGCTGGCACACTGCCACCAACAGCTCTGGAAAACACAGTGGACAGTGTTTGATTTGTATTTAATTTATAGGGTATAAAGAGGCTCCACGAAATAGTGTGTACTGTAGAAGACATTACACTGCTCAAGTAATGCTGTATGAATCTACAAAGATTATTAACAACATAAACAGGTAAAGCACGGCTAAATCTCTTTAACATGAGAGCCAATGTGTAATTCGATATCAAATTTATGTATGTCAAGAGCTAATATTTTGATCAGCTCTTGTCCAGTCCTGACCTGCTATCGTGTCTGTGTCCTCTTGGCTCTTCTCATCCTGTTCCTTCCCTTCTTCTCCAGCCTTCTGCTCTAGTTTTTCATCTGCCTCTTTGTCTTTTATCTTTTGGAGAATTTCCTTCAGTCGCTCAGGGGCCAAGTTGTGCCTGAACACCCACTTGGAGACACTGTCGGCAATGCCACCTTTACAGATAGACGTGAAAAGAAAACGAGAAAAATATAAAATAATGTTGTAATGTAATAATGTTTTTTGTAGCCACAACCAGTATATGGATACTGAAAGAAAGAAGAAAGTAAAAACTATAAGAAGAGAGTGACAGACTTCACAGAAGGAAATAATCAAAAAAATAAAGAAAGCAAGACAGAAATAAAACACAGTGGCAGACAAGCTAACAAAAAAGTAATGCTGTCTTACTTCTTTTGTTAGCTTGTCTGTCTACATCCCTGAGGATATTTTTCTTAACAGTCTACCTGTGCCTCCCTCCAGCAGCGTTTTGATGGAGCTCTGTGCAGCAGCGCCCCCTGCTGCTCCCTGAGGAGGAGGTACCAACAGCAGAGTCTGCAGCACCAGCACATCCTCTAGCTGGCGAACACACACACTCCACTGCTCCAGGTCTAGGGAAACCGCCTCCCACTCAGACTGCAACTGTCGCACACAAAAACATTAAAATAGGCTGAGTCAGTGAGTGTGGTTTTGAAGTATTCTCCTATTTTTTTGGCGAATTACTAGAACTACTGTGTCTTTGGAACATGAGGGTGGGTGGGTGTGGTGCTCTGGAAACCAATGTTTTTTTTTTTTTTTGGATTGGTTTGTTTGAACTTCATCAGTCGGTAAAAAAGTTGGGAGGATACAAATGACATGCTTCAACAACACATAAAAAACATCTCTTGCTTGAAAATCAACCCCTTACAATTCTTGTTCGCCATCCTTACGTTTTTCATAGCACTGCCTGATGAGTGCACTCATGTGTGTATATCTGTGTGTGCGCATGAGACTTCCCTACCTTGCTGTCAGCTCGGCTTGTGATGCTAGCCTTAGCAGCACGGTGAGCAACGAAGGCCGCCAGCAGAGCAGCGGCAGCATTGTGGGACTGGATGCATGTACAGCGAACTTGCTGCCACCAGGGAGAGATAGACTGGGAGTCCCAAGATTCCTCAACTGCACCTGAAGAGGGGGAGAATAAGTGCTAACTCTTTTTTTTTTTTTTTTTTATCCTGCTTTTTCATGAACTTTTATTGGTTGACAGACAGGACAACTTGTGCAAATGAGTCTGCACACACTGGACACAAGCACATACCTGGCATGTTGCTGAGGGCGATGAGTAGTGTGTGTAGATTTCTAACAGTTTCTTCTGGTTTCTGTAGCACCTCCTTCTCTCTTTGCATCCACACACTTAGCAAAAGAGACTGAAAGAAAATGAAATATATGAGCAAAAAACAATTTAATAAGGTGGCACTTCTATATAAAAAAAAAAAAAACGTATATCTTTTTGGGACTATGTGCAACATGTCCATTCCAAAAATCATAGATTTTTAAATATGAAATAACAAAGAACTACATATCATTATTACATGTGTCCACTTATTTTGTCACAATTTATCAGCGGTTTCATTTTCTTTTCATCTGTAAACCCTGAGCACGTTTTACCTCTATTAGCAAAACTCATCTTAATTTCAACCCATTCCATCAACAAATCTTTTCCTCTATCTTACCAGTAGCTGCTGTGGAATGATGCCAGCCTGCTGAAGTGTGTCACAGACTTTATGGAGTGGGCTCTTTCCACACAGACAACCCCAGAACATAAAGTTCCCTGCAGAGGACACACAAGAGCAACGTTCTCAGTCTGGATTTGTGTGGCGTGCTCACTCATGTGTGCCTGATGTCACTGAGATTTCTGTATATAAAGGTTAATTTGCATTTCTTTTCTCTTCCACAACCCTCCGTGTGATGTGTGTTCATCCCACCTGCGCTATTTTTACACGTCATGCCCATTTTCTTTGATACATATACACCACAGAATGCATCACTGCACTGCCCCACAGTGACACGTTCAATAACGTTGAATAAGTTGATTATTTGATCCAGTCTTTTATCTTTTCTTTTTTTTTCCAAGTGGAATTATCTTGTAATCTATGCACCTCGTCAGTTGTATATTTTTCTCAAGTCAACGTGACATCAGCCTTGGATAAAACGCATGAGCGGCACAGCAACTAAAGATTGTAGTCTCCACTTGGCTTTGGTTTGGAGAAACACAGCAATACATCTCACTCACTGTCAAATGAGATTTCATACTCTTACTTGATACGTATCTATCAATTCATTTAACAGTATCATACTGAGGTTAACAAAACACACGTAGCGTCATACATTTTTGGTTGTGTCATGGTATCTATTTGGGTAACTGTGTCAAGGCATACAATGTGCATACATGTGTTGCCATACCTAGCTGATTCCATTCCGTTTCAGAGGCGCGGATTACCCTCAACTCCCCGACCTCGGTGCACTCCATCTGGGAGAGAAAGGCTTGGACAGGCAGGGGTGAGTCAGGAGAGTCCTGGGCGAAGGAAACACTGGGTCTTGAAGTGAGTTGGGCGTAGCGTTGCAAGGTAGGCCCAACACGAGACAATTCATCCTCTATGCCTTCGAGGGAGTCCTGCTGGTTGAGGAGAGCATGTAAGTGTTTATTATAGAGTTATGACTAATAATAATAAACCACCAAGCAACAATACTACCCTAATTGGTAGCTTTACCACAAAAGCCTATGTTAGGGCTGAACGATTATTGGAATTCAAAGTGATGCAGCGAGAACATAATTTTCAGATCTCAAAAGCTGTGATTTTTTTTTTTAATGCTACCCACTCTAACCAAGAAAAGGGTTGTACACACCTGGTCCTGTGGGCTTTATGGCACACACACTGCCCTATGCTCCACGTGACATATGTGAATGAGAGCTGATGTAGAAAACAACTTTTTAAATGCTACGCGCAAGCTTTGATGCTCCCCTGATATCTAAATTGACAATAATTGAATATGTACCTTCCTAATCCCCAACAACAGATTCCAGGGAAGATAGAGGAGGATAAGGAACTTTTAAAATAATGATAAGGAACTTTTGGATGATAAGGAACTTTTAAAATAATCGCATACTAAATCATAATAGCAATATTGGTTGAAAAGGAAATCGCAATTTGATTATTTTTTTCCAATATCATTCAGCCCAAACCTACATTATGCAGTCTTACAGTTGGAAAATGTTTATGGGAGTACTATTAACAAGCTTTCTGCATGTGTGTGTCCTCTCACATTTTTAGAGCAGGTCTCTATGTCTGCAGCAGAGTGCAGGTGCTGGATGTCAGCGTAGAGCTGAAGCAGTTTCAGCTGTGAAGAGCAGAGCTGCAGTAATTCTATATCCACTGCCTCAGGGTCTGCAATGCAGAAATACACAACCATGAATAAAGAAAGAAAAAGCATTGCCATACAGTATATGTATGATATGTACATTTACAGTACTTTACATTTCAGCCATTGAGCTGAGCAAATGATCTGGAAAACCAGTATATGACACCTGTTATATTATATCTTAGAACAATCAGAACAATATTTTTTCTTAATAATAAACTGATAGTTTACCTTGTTGCTTTAGAGTGTCATGTAGGGCGCATGTGATGTTAGTAAGACATGAGACTGGAGCATTCTTATTTGACAGCAGAGACTCCAAAGCCTAAAACGCAAAGACTGCAGTTAGAAATGTGACTTGTTACTACAAAGAAAATAAATAGGCCTCTCTATTAATGTGTGAGGCAACTTGTACAGTGTTTTTGTCGATACCTGCTTCTTAATGGCAGGGTGTTTAATATCTAGCAGAACACTTTTAGCTTCGCTCTCCAAAATATCTGAGAAGAAAAGATGAGTAAGCACATAGAAAAGCATAGATTCAAATATCTCTCATGTCATACAGGTGTATCTAGATTTCCATTCAGCTCTCACTCTTGTATTCTTACCAGGCTCCACCCCTCTGCTTCTTAGTAAAGTAGTCAGTCTCTTTAACAGGTGCAAATCTTTGGCTCGCTCGCTTTTCTTGTCACTGAAATGGAGAAGAAAGAATAGATTAGGTTTGGATGGATTGCTCGCAGCCCTTATCAACAACTTGTAGACTGGTGAAAGGTATTGCAACTTAAAGTTAATGCTTGAAGGTAAACTTAGTGGTTGAAAACCTTGGTTGCAAAAGTAAATGATGACAGTCCAGTTGCCATAAATTCTCTTGCTTAACATTTTTTACCATGACCTCAATAAGGTTTTTGTTGAGTTGAGTGAGTAAATGAAATAAGTAATTGAGTAATATGTTTCTATAGCTGAGGTATACAATACAAATATTACTAGGGTTGGGTACCGAAACCCAGTGCTAATACGGCACCTGTGCCTAAACAACCGGTATCTACCGTACAGAATAGCAACGCGGATTTCGGTGCCAATTAAATGCCTTTTGCGCTGCCCTCTGATGCTCTGAAACAGACGTTAGAGGCAACAGAAGCATCACTGCACATGACGCTAGTTAACACTTCACTTGACAGCTGGCAACATTAGCTAGAAGCTGGATTAAACACGGTTAAAATGCTGACAGCAAAATGGTGTAAAGTGCGTCTGTATTTCACTGTAGAGGATTCCAACAGCGGGACGTTAAGCAATGTGCAGCTGCCTTTGTCGGAAAAACAACACAGACGGTGCGTTTACTTGAAACTAGTAAGCCTTGTGGTACATTCAAAGTTATTGTAAAATACCCTATTCCCCTCTTTTTATTTAAAGTATCGGTTCAGGCACCGGCACGGTTTTAAAAGTATCGTTTTAGCACCGAAAACCCAAACAATACCCAACCCTAAATATTACTAGAATTGTATTCCTACATACAGGGACCTACAACTAAATATTGTATTTATTTTAGTAGCAAATTTGAGTCTGAGAATAAAAAGTATCCCTACACCACATCTGCAAGCAATCCTACAAGAAACACTAACTGAAGTGTTAAAATTAATGTTTTGGGAGACTTGAAGTCAGTTACTGAAGCTGGCCGAGGAATAGTCTGGGGCTTGAGACATTAAGACTGCAACTTGTCGTTTTACCACTTTGGTTTTTGTTTGGTTTTAACAACTGAAATACAGTACAACATATTGATTAATGTGCTTCAGAGGTGCTGGGCTATTCCTTTAAAAATGCCTGCATGATAAACAGCTGATCTACAGTGTCTTTGAGGTTAATGTATGTGTGTTTTTGTCCGTCTGTGTAGCAACCTGAGGGCCAGGTGGAAGGGGATGTTCACTGTCCTCAGTACTCCTGTGATGGGATCCAGCAGACACACCTGCTGGGTGTGGAGCTGCCAGCCCTTACTGGTCACACTGTTCACCCCCATCAGACGGTAGCCAGCATACAGCAACCTGGAAATGCACAAACACACACGAGAATATTTTACAGAGATTTTATTGTGTGCTTTTCCCTAGTTTGTCTATCCATGAGTGTCCAGAATATGCTTCAGTGGTATGCTATATATGAAAATGCACAGGCGCTGATTTCTGTTTGTGATGCTTTTGAGGCTAAGAAATAGCTTTAATAAAGAGTTAATGTTAGAAAAATTATGCTTTGAACGGTTTTGCTTCAGTTTCTTTGTTAAAACCATTTGCATCCAAACTGCTGTTTTTGTTTTTAATATTTCGGTCTTTCATGTGTTAATCATGAACGCTGAGTGACCTTGCAAAGAGCACAGGATGTATCCCTGAGGGCAGAATGCATAATGTGGAGGAGATGCCGGGCCTGACCAGAGATAAGAAAAAAGCTACTGATTGCATGAACCGAATAATTAACTTGACTCCCAACTCCTTCAAAAAGACACTGTTGTGAACAATCTTCAGTCACTTTCTGTACTTATGCTGAAGTGCTGTAAACTGACTCTACTTGCTGCAAGTAAACACACTTTTAAGAGAACTCCAGTGATTTTGTCCATTCTTTGATAAATAATTATCCTAACAGTTAACACCTTCATTTTTAGAGTGCATTTTTGTATACCTGCAGTGTTTGCCCACAGTGAAGGCTCCAACTCGAGGACCCTGCTGCATCCCCCACACCTCCAGGATTCCCCTGCGAGGTGCGTAGATCACCAGGAACAAAGCATGGCGTCTTGGAAGGGGGGCAGAGGGGGAGAACTCCCGATCAACTCGCTCCTCCGGAACCTGCAGCCAGCCCAGTTGAGCATCTCGATAGCCTGCAGTTAAGTTAAAAAATGAATGAATATAAAAGAGAGATATAAAATCGGTCCCTTCTTAGCACGGCTCCATGCTTTACCTATTTAATTCTCTCCAAAGATCTCTTCAAAAGACATTTATATTACTCACCTTTCCACATGCGGATGGCAATGCCCCTGGCCAAGTCCAGCAGTGTGACTCGACCAAAGTCATCCGTCACTCCAGCCAACGTGTTGCAGGGAGACAGACAGATGGACTCGCCATGGCGGCGAGAGTCTGGGAGACCATATCTAGGTGGAAGAGGTCAGATTTATGAGAAAATGACATCAACAAGCTTCATATTGCCAATATCAATAAAACATAATAGGGCATTGTTGCATTTGATGTCATGGTACAGTACCTGATCGTCAAGGGCGTTGCAGGCTCCACCTTGGGCTTCTGTTTCTGAACAGCCTCTTCTTCATTCTTGTGCTTGTTCCAACCTAACCATCCACTGGGAAGGAAACATCAAGGGAGAGTGATGGAATTATAAAAAATAGACAAGGAGAAAGTTAGCAAGAGACATAAAAGATGAGGAATTCATGTAAAAAAATAAATAAAAAAAAGAGGACTAAGAGAGTCTACAGTACAAGAAAAATTAATAAAGAGAAGGTGAATGATAGAGATATATAATACCCCATTGTATGGATTAAACTGACTGAGCAGAGAACAGGATATAATTATAAGAGTATTGATTTGGCTGTTTTCTGCAGCAGTAGAGGGTTGTCAACAATGCGGCATTCAGTCTTTGAGTGTGTATGTGACAGGAAATAAATACCCAGGCAGGCACACAGAAACACTTGACAACCCTTTTTCTCTTTTAAACAATGCACTACACAAATTGTTATGTGGCTGTTAGTTTCGTCCTGCTCTTTTGCTATTATTACTCATTCACGTTTCTTGGACTATTGATTGTCTTAAAGGTCCCATGACATGGTGCTCTTTGGATGCTTTTATATAGGCCTCAGTGGTCCCCTAATACTGTATCTGAAGTCTCTTTTATATAGACCTTAGTGGTCCCCTAATACTGTATCTGAAGTCTCTTTCCTGAAATTCAGCCTTGGTGCAGAATTACAGCCACTAGAGCCAGTCCCACAATGAGCTTTCCTTAGTATGTGCCATTTCTGTGTCTGTAGCTATTGAGGAAGACAACTTTGCTCGTTTGAAAGCCATGATGTCTTTCTCTTTCTCATGGGTGGGCCAAATTCTCTGGGCGGGCAAAGCAGAGAAAGGGGAGGTAACCTTTCCCCTTATGACGTCATAAGGAGAAGATTCCAGATCGGCCCATCTGAGCTTTCATTTTCTCAACGGCAGAGCAGGATACCCAGGCTGGGGGAACACATATTAATGTTAAAAAACCTCATAAAGTGAAATGTTCATGCCATGGGACCTTTAATTCCTGTATGTTACAGTGCTATTCAACTAAAATTATGTTTGGTAAAATTATATTTTTTTAATAATAAAATTAATGCAGGTTTTAATTAATGCTTGCTTATACACACATGGAAGCTGGATTACACACACGGAAGCTGGATTACACACCACACACACACACCTGGCAGCACTGAAGAGGGCTGAGGTGAGTTTACTGGCCACAGCCATAGCCACATGAGAGAGGAGAGGCTGGGTGCTTCCCTAAAGACAGACAGAGAGACACAACAGCTAAATGTTTAGCACACTATTATGTCTAGCACTGTCTCCTGTAGATTATTGGCACCATTTGTGTAGGTACACTAAACTTAACTTACTACTTAACACAGCTATACAGTTAAGTTACCTGACTTGCTCCATCTCTCACTCACCTCTACAGCATAGTAGAAGCCTGTGTATGGCCCACCTCCCACAGTGACATACTGACTCATGGCAGGGGGGTTGCCCTTGACTGAAGCATTAAAACCCCCCAGGATAGATGCATTCTTCATCTGGTCAAACACACACAGCGTCATAATGCCTAACAGCAGGAGAGATGGAGAGAACAGAGATGTGGGAAAAGAGAATGACAGAAATGAATGCAGTGAGTGGAGTACTTCCTGTCAATAGTTCACTCGATTATATTTTAAATAAGATAACCTCTTCCCAGCACATGAATCCACTGCACAATCCTTTTTATTCATTGTAATTAATGCATGAAAAGTCCATTTTGTTTTCCGCTTCCCCAGGAAGTTTTTGTTGTCAAAATATTCGGAGAATTTTGTCAGAAAGTCAGATGTGTAAAATGCTGTAATACTTCTTCAGAATGAACTCTAAACACTTTAACTCTGTGATGTAGTAGTACATTAAAAGATGGATAAGCCACAAACACAAACCAGTCCATCATAAGGCAATCAACCACTGGTATGAACAAAAATCAATTACTTTAAGAAAACTGGTCTCTTACCCACACTACAGTGGTCAACAATGGTGTCCATGTCGTGCAGACCCCACTTCTTATAGGCCAGGGGAGGAGGCTGGATCACATCACTACCTGCCGCTGCCGCTGGATGGAAAAACACAGTTGGTCATTTGATCATCGTCTGTAGCTAGCCAACAGGCATGTATTGCATTTAGATACATTTAAAACTAGAGCACTGTGCATAAATTGTGACAATAATAGATTTAGGCCATGGGAAGACGCACACACACCAACGCCAAGAACAACTAGATGTTCAGAGAAACCCTGTCAAAGCTTGGCTTCTAAACTTCTAGAGACTGTATCTAGGGTTTGTGTGTGCAAGTGTGTGTGTGTGTGTGTGTGTGTATGTGGTAGTTTTGCATATGTCTCCTTAGGTACCTGAATGCCTTGTAGCAAACACTATCCACCCAGCCAGCAAATGAAGAACACATCTGTAGTTAACACACTGCAAAATACTTTTAACACTTAACGTATTACTTAATAGAACCCTATGACTCCCATACAACAATACAAACACACAAGCATAAGCACATACTGTAAATACTCCCAGTTGGAAGCGTTGCACACACATACATACATACACACACACACACACACACACACACACACACAATTACACACACAATTACACACATGCTCACGCAAGCAGCAGTACCTCTTGCCACCTGGTTCCTGCAGGCACGCAGAGATTGAAAGAGGCTGAAGCCATCGATAGTGACCAGAGCAGCAGGATAGAGGATACTTAACTCTTCATGCTGTGATTGGATAAAACCAATAATTATTCATTTGCTAAATCACATGGTGGGATACTCAGGAAAAGCTAGTAAGTGAACCTTGAGTTTAGATCAAGGTTAATTTACTCGCAGAAATGTGATCCTAAGTTCAAAAATTATTCTCCATACTAATACAGTTGAATGAATTGTTCAACATACACTTTCCTGTTAAGAGTTACATTAGAAGATTGATACAGTTCTCATGTCTGTAACAGTAAGCCTGGATTTGTCCAAAAGTGACATAACAGCAACTCTGAAGCTCACTGATTAAAATGTTATAGTTTAATTAGTAAAAAACACAAAAGTGAAGAAACAACAAGTTTCACCAGGGGTTATTGACTATTTATAACCCGGAGATCAGACTTCCGGGACTCCCTGTGACATTACTAGGCAATAGGGCTGTGTATTGGCAAAAATCTGGCGATACGATACGTATCGCGATACATGGGTCACGGTTCAATATATTGCAATATATGTCGATACTGTACGTAAGGCGATATATTGGGATTTTTTTATAGTATCATTTTAGAAAAACTAATATTTAAAAAAAGTCATGATGTCCATAAAAGTCAAAGAAGTTTACTTTAGGTAAACAATTCAGTACATAGAAAATCCAACTGCCAGTTTGGGATTGTGGTTCACAGGTTCTTAGTGAGCTAATTTTTATATGCTAAAGTAGGCCAAAGTTCAGCCATAGCTACGTTGTTAGCTTCTAGCAAAACGTCAGGCACTGCTAGACACTGTTAGGCGAGGACACTAGTGGTGCGTCTTATAGCCATCTAGCGGTAGGTGGTTTAAACACAACATAAACGTGAACCACTGCCTTACATGAATATTTTTTAATGTAAACTAAAAAAAATAAAAATCGATATTGCGTTTTTGAAAATTGATACAGTTTTGCTAAATAAAATATCGCGATACTCAAGTGTATCGATTTTTTTCTTACACCCCTACTAGGCACCCAGCCGAGACTGTGCTAAGGTACCTGCTGCTGGCTTTATTTTTCGTATTCATCAAGCAGATATGTTCGCATCTAACTCATGACAAGAAAGCATAGAAGTGTATTTTCCAAAATGTCAAACCTTTGGATTTTAACATAAATTGCATACACAGTTCTTATAGAAATTTCCGATGTGTGCATTACCTGCTCAGTTACTCCAGGATGACGAGGGATTTCATATGTGCGACACTTGAGCCTCAATACAGGGTCCTCATGTAGCAGCTGGGCCAGGAGGAGAACCCCGTTCTGACGAGAAACAATAGGTGTTACATTTAATACTGGCATTCTTCACCATATCTTCTGCTGACTATCTGAAAATGGTGATTGTTGCCTACTGGCAAGGTACCTCAGTGTAGAAGCGGACATAGCCAGAAGTGAAACCCACTACTACACATGTCCAATCAGGCCGCCCTGTGGAGCTCCTAAACACAAACACAAACACACACACACACACGCTATTGACGTGTACACATTCACAAGCATTTTACATCTCCTCTATTTCCTACATGAATAATTCTTACCTCTTCTGGCTTGCCAATGGTATACAGATAGAGCTGCTCACGCACTCTCTGTAGTGAGAAAACATACACAAGTAGGATGTTGTTCACTGTACAGCTCACTCTCTCTCAAGAACCTTGGAAGAAGTACTTATGCATTGGCTCATGATTCATTTGTTTCCCCACTGTCAAAGAACTATCCCATGGAAAAGGGAGTCTTTGTTATTTTATTTGTCCTCTGTAGTTTTCCTCATCACTCTGAAGTTTTTTTTTTTGTATATACACTACCAGTCAAAAGTTTGGGGTCACTTAGAAATTTCCATTCCACTCCATTATAGACAGAATACCAGCTGAGATCAGTTGCATTGTTTTTTTTTAACCAGGGCAGCAGTTCACAAAAGTTCCAATGTTTTCTCAGTTAGCCTTTTAAAATGATATCAAAGTAGTATACAGAATGTATCCTGGTAGCAGTATCGGGAAGTACTGGAGTTTATGCACCGATCCGATACCATGTAATAAAGCCCTAAAGAAAATCTACGTTAAAGTAGTTTATTTATGTTCTTTTTCCGTTATAACTGAGTGTCAAACTGGATAATACAAGAAAGAGTTTAACCTGAGCCAGACCGACAACAAAGATAGAAATCATATCACCTCCATACAGGGATAGTAGTATACAGTTGTTAAATCATAATAAAATATATAACACACTGGTATTGGATCAGTACTCGGTATCGGCTGATACGCAAGTTCAGGTATTCAAATCGGTATCGGGAAGAAAAAAATGGTATCAGACCATCTCTAATTAAAGACCAGCCACTTCTTACAGTCGAGAAAGAAAGAATTTTGCAATTATGTAAGCACATAATGTTATCTGAAAACTGCTGCCCTGATTAAAAAAAAATGTCTAAGTAACCCCAAACTTTTGACCGATAGTGTATTTTAAATATTTGTACTTGTATTCTATCCTATTTATTATTTCATGTATATTGTATCCTATTAGTTCATGTATATTCTGTATGTGTTCTGTGTCTGATATCTGCTATAAGTGTAACTGTAATTTCCCATTTTTGGGATCAATAAAAATGTCTATCTATCTATCTATCTATCTATCTATCTATCTATCTATCTATCTATCTATCTATCTATCTACCTACCTACCTACCTACCTACCTATTCCTTGTCCTTAGATATAATGCTAACCCATCAACTCTTCTGTTGTCATTTTCATTCCTTCTCAAGTTATTCTAATTTGACTCTTACCCTTCATCAGTACTGAGGGTTCCGGTCCAAGACACAGCCAGGGTCATCTCCTCTCGGCCGCTGTCATCTGTACGCCACTTAGCTATAAGAATCAACATTAACAGCAATGTACAACACCTCATTGTACTTAGAATTGAGTGTGCATGTGTGTGTGTGTGTGTGTTTGAATATCTGACCTGAGAGAAAGACAGCCTTCTGTTGGCGGGCCACAACTAATAGGTCAGAGCATGGCGACAGGGACACTACACAGTCTTGCAGCCAGGGTTCCCTCTGCCCTGTAGTCTCCTCCTCCACCTGCGGGGCAAAGAGGAAAGGCAGTTGGAGGGGACCTTTCCTTTCAATCAGCAAATGATGTGAGTGATAATCCCATACAACACCTCAGGTCATTTTCACATATTGGACAAATTTGTAACTGAAGCAGCCTTGCAATGCCAATTACACCTGTTTTTTTAATATTGTAGGGAGAAATGACAACGTGAGAATAGAGAATCAAACACAAAAGGACAGACCGTCGTGGCAGAAGTGACTCCCTCCTCTTTGTTTTCGCCACTATCCCATGCTGACTCCCAGTCGGAGGCCTCCCACGACAGCTCATTTTCTGTTAGGGGAAAGGGGAATAGGGAAATCCGAGGACAATGGGTATTCATTTGTGACATCTTGCTGATTTTGAATATGACCGGGCAACCAATTGACAGGGTATTCACATTTGTGGTAGCCAACACACAGCAACAACAGTGATCATGAGTTCCAAGAAAAGTGACACATTTAAATGTTAAAGAGTGGTGTGAAATCAAAGGCTAAAGTCACAGAACAGTTGTGTATGGTAGTGTTAAAGTCAACCGCTAAAAATATTAACTTAACACAGACATGATAATTACAGTCTACCAATCCATAAAAAAAACTAAATGAGAGAGGACACGATGAAGGTTGTGCTACAGGGAAATAACCTAAAAACATTCAAGTGACAGAACAAGTAGCAAAATCCAGGATGAAATCCCAATGCCGTGGACATTTATAATGCATTATGCCTTGGTGCAGCGTGTGTGGGTGTCAATGTCAATATTTTTGCACACCCTGGACAAAACCGTACAGCCTTCTTTTCGTTTCTTAAACAGTTATACTGCACATATTTGTTATAGTGTCTTTGTTACATATTTGTATTGTAATATATCTACTCTGGATGTATGTTCTTGACTGCAGCAGTACTCTGTTCTCCTTTGTTGAGCATCTTTCAGTGATGTGTTTCAGGGATGACTCATTGCACAAAGGGCAGTGCCCTGGTGGTACATGTATTGCAAAGCACAGATGGAGCTCCATCCATCATTCACTTTACAAAGCCTTACCTTGAAATGATTTGCCTTTATTACTACTGTCTACCATTCGAAACAGTTGTTATTAATGGAATTCATTAAAGATGCATTTTCTTTATCTCTCAGATCTGAGCATTAGGGTTTTTTTGTACCGCACATAACAGAATTGAACGAATAAAAACCTGCTTGCAACATTTAGCCACCTTGCTATAACGTTATTTAGCTTTGGTCCTTAGGTTAGTTAGCAATTACTTTGTTTTATGACTAGCTAGTTCCAGAGGTAGCAAACTGGACAGTTGTCACTTTGGCTAACGTTAACAGTTAGACGAGCTATGTAAGTTACTGTAGCTGCATGCTACAGACATGCATCTGTCTTGACCTGTTTGATTCTTCTCCTCCACTGGTTCGGTTTTCTGGTTCTGGAACAAGTAGTCCCTGACCGTCTTGAGCTCTTGGAGCCGACAAAACTCCAATAAGCTGCAGGACATCTCTCTCCCGTCCCGTCAGGACCGAAGTAGGGAATCAGCCAGTTAGCCCGCTTGCTAACAGTCCAGTTGTAGAAGATCAACGTAACGTTAGCTTAGCAGTTTGAGTCCTTTTGCAGGTCCTGCTATCGTGTTAAGTTACCTTAATGACAGCCTCTTCACAAAGACAATATTACCTACGTGTCTTAAACTAACACCGAAATGAATATTAGCACGAGTCTGGTACCCTTATTTTCCCCGACATTCGCAGTTTCCACCTTATTCCTGATGTGTTGATGACTGATGACACAACGCTAGCATAATAACACATGTGTACTTCCGGGTTATAGCCGAGTCGAAATCTTCAAAATAAAAGCTTCAAGACGCATTTGTTTACCAATTATAACTAAAATGATATGCCAGAATAATAGATATATAGCTATGTGTATAGTCAGTACATACATTCAGAATTTGAAACCTACAATATGATTTGTGTGAAAAGTGTATTGGTGTGTCTTTTTCACCAGAGGGCGGTAGTGGAACAATTTTCAGGTGGCTTACTAAGCTCGTGTGCCTCTACTCCCCCTCCAGCTACATAGCCTATATCCCCGTGCTTAACTTTAGTTTGCTGTACCTCCCTGTCTGTGGCCTACTGCCAAGTCAACTCTGAACTGTATCTATTCTGATCGCTGCTTGGTAAAGATTTGGAAAATAAATGTGATCAACCTATTTTCTAGGATTCTTTGTGGTTTTATCGTGTTTATGCATTGCTTTACAGCAACTTTATTTAGGGTATACTGCATGGGTAATGTAGGTTAATGAAGTAGGATGAAATAATCAGAAAGAGGGCTAGGCTATATAATTAACCTACAAATCTTGTTCTTTAAAAAGTTATATACATTACTGTATTTGTGGTAGGCCTATTTCCCCTGGAGTTTGCTTATTGTTGTGTTTTGAGTCTTGTGGTTGCTTTGTATTTTGCTCTTTTGAAGCAACTGTGACAACTTTAATGTTCTCAGTGCATGATTGTTGAACATCAGGTAAAAGAAAATGCCCGCTCAAGCAAGAAGGCCTGCGCTTATTAGTTCCTAGGATTTACATAAAAACCTGGCAATTACCACCATTTTTTTGGATACAATACCTAATATTGTAGGTGCTGGAACATTTTGGATATAATACCAGGTTTGGTCAGTTATCCACACCAATAAACAAAAAACCCTGAAACTCAATCCTTATCCCATTAACTGCCTTCAAAACACATCTGTCTGTGCTCCAGTCCGATCACTGTATGTGCTAACTGTTCCCCGTCTTTCATCCACTTCTTTTGCACATCCTTATTCCATTATCTCTGGCATGCCCCATTGCATAGTTGCACAGATGCACATCTTCACCTGCACTGCACTATCATATCTGTTTACGCTAATTTGCACTATTCACCTGCCCTTGTATGCTCAACCGTTATTTCTTCCCACCTTTGTTGTCACACAATTTTGCACTAACTGTATATTGACTATATTGACTCTACATTTCAGCATTCGTATAGTCTGTCTATTCTTGTATACTGTGTTATTACTGATCTTCATAACTACCCAAACCACACTTTGCACTAACTGTACATTGACTCTTTACTACATCTCAGCATTCATACATACTGTCTATTCTTGCATATTGTATTATTACTGATATACATCACTGACCACCATTTGTACTAACTGTATATTGTCTCTTCTCTACATCCAGCATTTATATAGACTGATTACTGCTTACTGTGTTATTACTGAGCTACATCACTTAATAGACCACAACTTGCACTAACTGTTGACTCTTCACTACACCTCAGCATTTATCTAGACTGTCTATTCATATACATTGTGTTATAACTGATCTACCTCACTAACTAGACCACTAGTCTAACTGTTTACTGACTCTTTACACCATCGACTCTTTACACCATCTCAGCAGTGATATAGACTCTCTGTTCATGTATATTACATATCCATCTGTCTTACTTGCACCTCACTATGTGCCTGCATTTGTACCTGCCCACTTATTCTGCACCTTATGTAGCATATTGTATTCTGTGTTCTTGTACTGTACTGAATGTGAAACTATTTGTATTGAATGTGAAACTATTTGTTGTCTTGCATGCCTACGCTTTTCTTGGCCAGGTCGTTGCAAATGAGAACCTGTTCTCAACGGCCTACCTGGTTAAATAAAGGTTAAATAAAAAAAAAAAAAATAAAAAAAAATAACATAATAATATACTCCACTGTAAAACAAAACAAACATTGCCAACAGAAGGTGTTTAAGGGAAGATTTGTTCTTGAAGTGATCCTAGTTAGGGACTGTTCGTTATTTATTTCAGGGGCCACCGGAGGAGTTTTGGGATCTTTAGTCAAAATAGACCTGACCCTCCCTTCACCAGCAATACATTTTGGATGACTCTCCAAAATGATTAGGACAAAAGGAATGACCCTCCAAAACAACTTATTGATGCCTTCTGTACTGGGTTGTGCTTGGCAAAGACATTTAGATAGACATTGTTTTTTTACTGCCATGACCTACATGCCTAAACCTCTACATTCTCATCTTACGCATCACACACCTCTGTTATGGTGGCCATTTAGGTAGATTTACTCACTAACATTGTTGTGGAAACACAATAAGCATGGAAACTAAATGCACACTTCCTGCATTACTGCATTACTTCAAATACTAAGTTACTCATCTATTAAACCAGTATTCACATGAAATAAAACAATAAAACATTGAGACCATTCAGCAAAGCACACTGGGTAATAACAAATTAAACACCGGTTGCTACGTACTCGTCATT
Organism: Sander vitreus; assembly: GCF_031162955.1. NCBI lineage: Eukaryota > Metazoa > Chordata > Actinopteri > Perciformes > Percidae > Sander > Sander vitreus. The sequence goes on along the minus strand of NC_135874.1, from coordinate 24,146,101 downwards.
AGGCTTCCTCAGTCATTGTATATTTTAGCATATAGGTAAAGCTGCCAAAGCTGAACATTATCCAAAACTCCATTTCTCAGACGAGCGTCAATATCACTGGGACCGAAAGGATATTTGAGTCGGGTATGGCTGCAGCCTGGAGACCCCCTTGGTCTAATTCCCTCCCGGCTTGGTACAGTCCGCAAGCTTTGACTTTTCAAAATAAAAGCTTGTGTCTGGTCCGTTATGTTTTCGTAGGTGTTTTGGATGTTTTTGAACTGAACTGTACGCCAATCATGCTAATGAATACGATTATCTTTTCATCAGATGTCTTAGTTACAACACGATGGAGCTAGCAAAGCACAACGTTTTGTGTTTATATGTGCGAACGGGATTTATTCAATATGGGAAATCCCACGGTCTCTAAAGCTACAGTTCAAATTGTCTGGCTGACTAAACGGGGAGGGACCCATCTGCTAGCGATAGGGGCTGAGACTGAGAAAGCTACATGGAGCTACATGGATAAATATGCACCAAACAAGCCACTTCGAAATGTTGCTGTTCTCATGAATACAACAGTTGGGTGACCCTCCCCCCTAGACTAAAACAAATTGGATGACCCTCCCCTCAACAAAGAATAAAAAGACATGACCCTCCCCTATTTTCCTCCGATGGTCCATTCCATAAATACAGAACGGTCCCTTACTGGCTAAGTGGCTACAGTAAACAGCACATAGCCTTTATATTTACACCGTCTTGTTACCCTAGATACTAGAGATGAACTTAAAGGTTCAGTGTGAATGTTCCTAGGGCTAAAACATTCAGTTATTTCAAAGTAGTTTGTGACTGTTGGACTCACTTGACCCCGCATAGCGTATTACATTGGTAGAGTCTCGTGGTGTCAGAGGTCAAGGTTACTACATCCTTTCCTCTGTGGTGGTTGCCTGTGGTCAACATGACCAGCTGTTATTGGCATTGTTCAACACTGCTCAGTGTCTTTCTTTCCCGTCCTTTGCTGCGCTCTTTAAAAAGCAATGGGCATTTTGCCAATGCACTTCCTGTATCCTTACTAAGAATCCCACCTAGCTCTCACATCCAAAACACAAACACAAACGTACAGTACAGCACATGCACACATAAACACACAAATACAAACTCATCTCTGGGGGGGTGCCCAAAAGTTTCCGGTCCGGAAGGCCGGACCCAGAAACTCAGGAAACAATTGGGTGTCAGAGAGGTCCTGTGCCATTGCTTATTGAGTTGTTGTTGTGTTGGCTGTTTTACACTCCACAGAAACAACCCTCCATCTGGTTCCCCCTCTTCCTTTGTTGAAAAGGAAGTGAACTGGCATCATTCTGTCCCAGGATGGACGTGTTGTTGATACACAAAGAGAGATGGTATTGATTTATTCAGACACCCTGAGTGTGAGTCACTCTATCAGACCTTGGGCACTGTGAGGACTTGTTTATGTTGCTTGTTTCTGGATAGCTATTCAAGGACACAATTGAGTCATGTGTATGTCATATGACGCCGTTGAGATTCATTTGGAAGAATTAAAATAAATTAAATTAGGAAGAGAATTATTTATTTTATTGGCATGTGAGACACAATAACGACCTATATTAAAGTGTTTTGTTTGCAGTATGTTCTAACTTTAAGTGTGTTTGCCAACCAGCTTTGAACGCTGCATTGCTGTAATCTCTTCACAAGTACACGCTACATCTGGGAAACACAAACTTTGAAGGAAGTAGTGCAATGTGAAAGACGGAGGCTGGTTTCAGCACTCCTTGCATAATCTGACTCTCCAACATACACCTACGCAGTCTGAAAACCTACAGGTCACTGAGAGTGCAATATTAGGCTTCTTGTCTTAAACTTATGGAATTAGATGTTGAGTGGGATACATTTAGTGTCATATTTAACGAAAAGTTTAAACACATTCAAAGTAGTTTTGACTATAAAAGAACAAAATAATTAGTTTGCTTTGGCCCATGGTGGCTGGTTATGTTATGACATTCAACATATCTGTGTAAAATTTCAGCAGCTCATCGCACAAAGGGTTCATTTTCCGCTCTGCTTTTTTACATCTGGTGGAAATCATAGTCCTTTTGCATTCTTACATGTACATGTTGTTGATTTAGCCTACTTTTAAAAAAAATATAAATAGTTGGTAGTTAACACTGCTGCTGGGAAGAATACATTATACGACTGTAACTGTATACCATAAAACTAAATCAAGGTCTAAGGGAACTTCCCCAAACTCCATTTATTGATTCTTTGAAACTGAAAGTTTGCATGGAAAAAGTTCTACTTTTGCTCATATATGCATCTTACAGAAATGTGATTCTTTTTTATATACAGTATGTTGCAATCAGCATATCCAGATGTTTAAAATGTATTATGTGTGGAACCCAGTTCTGTATAACCTCAGGAATAGCTTTAAGACAGTTAAGACAGTAATATAGATCCAAAGATCAAACTGTCATGTGGTAACTCTTTTATGACAAATACAATCTGTTCTCTGAACTCTGCAGTAAAAGTTTATGTGTTCCGTAACAATATGTAGCCAGTTCCTGCTCAATTTTACTGCAAGGTTTTTATCACTTAGTGTGGTTTTGGTGCAAGTTTCTGGATCCTATCAGTATGGAAGAAGTCTACAAACTGAAAGAAGGCATATTATATCAGATGAGCAACCGTCTCCTCCATCTGTTGTCCACATCTAATCTTTCTTTTAAAATTCCCAACCATACAAAATCATCACTGCTGACGTGTAAAATTTTCGGTTACTGCATAATGAGCATGAGGGGATTCACAACCATAAAACAAGTATACTGTTGTATAGACTAGTCAAAGGCCAAATGTCAATTTTCACTGTCCTGAGGCATCTCCGAAATTGCAATATAATTGGTTTTTGATAATGAGACTAGCCATACATGACCCCTGGTCCACACTTGCTCTGCTGACCTCGGCGCTGCATACAGTACTGACTCAGTGGCAAGAAAGGCAAGGCAGAGACTATTTCAGCTCAGACGCCTGAGGAAATGAGGGTGAGGGTATCCCCTCAAATACTGAGAAATTTCCACTCCTGCATCATCGAGAGCCTCCTGATGGGGAAAATCCCTGCCTGGTATGGAAACAGCACCGAACAGGACCGCAAGGTCTTGCATAGAGTGGTTTGTTCGGCTGAACATACCATAGGCGGTGCTCTACCCTGTCTAAAGGATTTTTACCTGACGCTGCAAGAAAAAGGCTCAGAGAATCATTAAAGATTCAAACCACCCGGGTAACAGCCTTTGCTCCCTGTTGAGGAGGGATTAAAGGTACAGGAACACCAGGCCAGCATTGAGAGGCTAAGGAGGAGCATCTACCCTCAGGCCACTAGGATCCTGAGAGAGGGTGACTACATTGTGCTTTATGATGAATCATGCACAAGTTCAAGGAGATGATGGGATTACATTTCACTGGAATTGTACCCCGTACGCTTTCATTGATTTATTGACCTCCTGTTAGTCCTGGAACTGATCCTTGCAGGGCAAGCATAATGTCTGTCCTCCTTATTTAAATATTGATTTATTTAATTGTTACAGGTTAAGATGCTGACCATGACCTTTGTTGCATCTCGCTCCCTCCTTTCTGGTCATCTCATTACTGTCTGGCTGTAATATAAGCACACACAAATGCCTGTTAACTTTCGGATAATTAAATAACTATGGCCTCAGTATCTATAGTCATGTATCTGTATGCACTGCATCGCACTTCAGAGTGAGGAACTTGAAGACATGAAAAAGGGTTGATTTATGTTGTTCCTGGAATCCCACAGTAACAGGAGGCATTATGGTTTCCATCAGGCTCAGCACATTTTCACAGTGAGCCCTCTCTTTAGTTTGGTTCAGTAACCATCATCAGTTAAGTTAACCTTTATGAGGGTGAATGTTCTCTAACACCACCCATTCTAGTGAAACATTGATGGTGGAAGTGCAAGGAAATATGTCTCCATTGCAGATTGTTAAACTGTAAAGATGCATGAGAAGCAAAACATAATGCGGGTATTTCAGAAAGTTATACAAAAGATTAATGTGTTGCTGTCCGATTTCATATTTTTCTAAATGCATGTAAAACATTAATGTTGACAGAGGTAAATTTGTCACTCACGGTGGAACCTGGAAAGGTTTTTCTGCTGAATCCATTCAGGCATTCACTTTTAGCCTGTGGCAACAACTACAACTGACTGTTATGCACTCGCTAATCTCATGTCTTTTTGGCAGATCAGGACATGTCAACAGCCTGGCTCCATTGACTGCTTAAAAATCACACATGTTCCAATCATTAACTGATACTCTAACATAAACCAGCACGATACTGTGCAAAAATTCACCCTTTTTGTGTAGAATATTACTCATAATTACTATCTATTTTAGCTTTATTTATAGCTTTTCAGCATTGTTATCATGGCTTGGTTTGCATATCTTTTGCTTTCTGCTCCTTTTGAATTGTTGCTCACTTGTCTGACAGCATGACCTTGAAGTTTGTGTGCATAATGAGCAAGGTCAGGTGTCACTATGACAATATTAACACAATGTCAATATATCAACACAAACTGAAAGTTACAAATAGCCAAGTTACAAATAACTAACTAAAGTGGCTATTTGTAACTTTCAGTTTGTGTTGATATGTTATTGTGTTGATTGTAGTGGCAGCTTTGGACAAAAGTGCTAGTGTTTTTACCACATTTGATGTCGTAAAGGTCTTTTCTTTTCAATGCTTTATTACCCACTGTATTACTGAGTTAGTGTTACCAGGAGGTCATATAATTGCGATGAATATTTTGCTCAGACAGAAAATCATTCATTTACAAAAAGAGAATAAGTTACAGATGCATCGTTTCATTTCAAGTGTTGCATACGGTAACTTAGCCTACTTTGGATGTCTCGTGAGCTAAACCGGGTGTCACTGTCACTGTGTCACAAGCAAAAGCATTAGCAAGATTTTGTTGTAGCAACCAATGTAATAATAATAACAACTTAGATTTATATAGCGCCTTTCATGAAACCCAAGGACGCTTTACACAAGTATGGGGACAAAAAGAAAATAGTAGGCCAACACAAACACGGACTGAAAAGAAATAAAAAGTGCGCTAAATGGAGGGGGATGGCCCTGCCCCAATATTAGCCATAACTACAACAGATAACTTCTAAAATAAAATTGAAATGCAGACATCTCCTGCTACCTTTTGTCACGTCTAGTTTCTTTGTTTAGTTGGTTTCATGTTTTCTGTTGGTTTTCCTATTTCCTGTTTTATTTTGAAGTCTGTTTTTTTCTCCCTAGTCTTGTCTGGTTTTACTTCCTGTCTTTTGGTTTTCCCGCCCTTGTGATTGTCTTATGTGTTCCACCTGTGTTTTCTGTGTCTGTGGTTGGTGGATTGTCATTTGTTGTGAGTCTTTGTGTGTTAGTTCCTTCCAGTGTAAGCGTTTTCTCATGTTCTTTGGTTTTGCCTGTATTTGGACATTACCAGCTTGTGTGTTTTTGTAAGCTCTCTTTGTGTTATCATTAAATTATTTTTATTTCTACTGCTGCTTCCTACTCGCATTTCTGCACTTGGGTCCAAGCCAGATTCCTGACACCTTTTACCTGCACACTCATTAACAAAGGCTTTTCTGGTTTTAAACCGAAATCTATGACCCGTCAGAATAATCGATCGTTTTGTGACTTCGCAGGAAAAAAACATCTGACCTGAGAAAAGGCATTAATAAAAACTATAAAAATAGCTTTCTTTTCACTGTTAAGTCTCGCTTGCTGTTACAGGTCATTCATGATCATTAGATGAAAAACTACACAGTTTCAGCAACATTTAAAAGTTACATATAGTTATTTTAATACACCAAGCAAATACTGAATGAGGACTTGTGTCTACATGTGTTGTGCAAGTGTTTCTATTACAGTATGGCACACACATTTTGAATTAACTCTAATGCTGTTCTTGAAAGTAAAATTCAGTAATACAGATTTGACTGTGCAACAAGATCCTAGAGTACATGTGTAATACTAAAGGAGAAGCCTGAGTGAAGTGATACGTAAACCTATCTAAATCATACAGACTTGTGCACTGTATTCACCATCCTTGGTCCTATATATTCTCTTTTTAATGTTCAGACAAATACAAAGGTGCTCTTCTTGCTGTCAGAAGGTCAGCATCATGTTGGCTAGTGTGCATATGTGGAACGTGTCTGTATATGCAGACCCCCACACTGTAGTATAGAAGCGTGTCTGCTATATGCAAGTCCGCGTCTGTACTTAAGTATGATCAAGGATATAACTGAACTTCAGGTGTAAAATAATTGGAGAGCCCCTTTAATGTGATGTAACGATCACAAAAATTCAAAGTTTTATTAAATGTTTATTTACATGAAATATACATTTTGTTCGGAATTCACATGCAAACTTTCAAACATGAATAATTTAATCATAAAAAAGATGCCTAAAAACACAATTTTACTGGAGTTTTAAAACAATGAAGCAACGTTAAGAGAAAAGCTTGGGTAAATGGGTTAACCCAGCCTAACCTGTTCTTGGTCAATAATTTAGAGAAGCTTGAAAATCAGTCTGGACAAGTACCATGGCTGTGGAACAATGCTGAACTACCACAATAAAGAAAACCAGTTAAAATGAGAGAGAGAGAGAGAGAGAGAGAGAGAGAGAGAGAGAGAGAGAGAGAGAGAGAGAGAGAGAGAGAATATGGGCACAGAATAATGTGGTGGCCCTGCAACACAATCAAAACACCCAGTGTGAAAGATTTAAGGCATTTTCACCTGATAGCAGTCATATGTAAGGCAGATTTATGTGATGGTGTGGTCCATGTGTTCACAAAAAGAGCTACAAATATTGGACTATATTTACAGTATATTATCCAACTGGCTTGAAAAGGAGTTCTAAATTCAAAGTAGCTCTATCTAACACTGCCATCTTACTATTCACCGTAACATTATTTCAAGTTTTTTTGTGCAAGTTAATGTGTGCAAAAGGCAGCGGGTAAGCAGGGTAACAAAGGGCCCTTTTAAAAGTGAGACTGTGAGAAGCACTGGACATTATATTTTGGTCCCTCAACTTTACAGTTTTGTGTTCACATGAAACAAGGGGGAACAACAGAGCACCAATACTGCTGTTTCTGTGTCTCATGGCTGAAACGTGTCAAGAGAGCATTGATCCGTTACAAGTTAACCTTGAATGGCTGTCATAAGCGGTACTTCAGTCTTTCATACCAGTGCGAGCCCCCGAAGGCAAACATGAGCAGCAAGGCCATGTCCTGAGCAGAGCTGTGTTTGGGTCTAATGATGGGCTTTTAGCCAATATTTACATGCCAAATAAAATGAAGTGAAAGGGTGCTAAAGAGACAAAAAGTGAGAATACTGTTGCTGTAAAAGTTTTGTTCTCATTATGCGCTGCCAGAAGCCACAGCATGACATTTGACATGCTGTCAGCAGCAAAACAATAAAGACTGTGTTTACTCTAACAATTTGAGGGTATTCTGAGGCATCTAATGTATGTCACAATGGGAGGATCCCAAAGCAGATTAAAAAAAGGCAAACAAATCTTAGTTTAGAGTGTCTGTCTGGCAGGATATAAGATTTGCTGTAAATGCTTCTCTGTTCATAAAGTTAAGCATTTTCAAGTTTACTCTCAGCTGGTTCTAGACATCCAGATGTGGCTATGCATCGCTGATAACCTTTAGTGCAGTCACAATTATATTGCTTTCAGTCAAAATAAAACAGAAATCTCAGACACAACAAGTTAAGGACTTCACATAAAAAACAAGTGAAATAAAAAAAGGAGGAGATTTGGCCCTTAACCACCTTCATTTTCTTTAAGGATAAAGGTTTGGCTCAGGTTTTAAAAAATACAGTCTGCACAGATATGGACTCTGAACTGTCCTCATTTGGTGGAATTGTGCAATGGGAGACATACACCCATGTAGCCATTGAATAAAAGCTACTGTCCTTCATTTTAATAAATATAAAAACACCAATATGGTGAATATGCATAGAAAAACTATGGAGATCAAATAAATTTCCACATATAACTTCTTATCAGCCTATGAATAGAAAAAAAATGCACTCATGGTAAATAGTTCTTAGTTTCGACATTACAATAAATGTGTGGCATATAATTTCTCAAACCACATAAGATATAAATAGAGCAGATGTTAAAAACTCATGGTGTTATAGGTCATGCTCTGTAGTCTATTTTCATGAAGATGTTTCAAGAGTTTATAGATAGCTCACCTCTTAAATAGTCAACATGATGTAGATTTTCATTTCTCAGCTATGAACAGAGCATTCAGTTGAAATTGTATCTTGGTTTTGCAGTCTTTCATTATCAGACACCCAAAAGTGCAATGGGACTTCTGATGTTCATTCAAACAATTCACATTAGAATACATATACTTCAATGCCAACCAAGAACTAACAACAGAGGACCACGCAGATGTGACAACTTTACAAAGTTAAGACTCTGATATCTCAACATTCTGTATTTTCTTCCTTTGCATATTCCTCTACAAGTTTCTCATAGGAGTGGCTGTGTTCTGAACCGTCACTAGTGAACACAGACCCTTCAGATTCAGAACTCTGCTCCTCCTTGGAGTTTGCTTCAATGTTTTCATCACATGTAGTAATGGATAGTTTTAATTTAGAATCGTCATCATCATCATCCTCCTCTTCCAAGTTATTGCCAAGAAAGTTCTCCTCGTCTATAAAAGTAATGTTTGCATTTTGGAATGTTAGGGGATGGTACTCCTTAGAGTCCCATGTCCTTCGACCACCTGCTCCACAATCTCCCACCCCTCCATTCTCTAGGTCAATGTCCTTGTCAAGCTGGTTCTCATACATTTGGCCCTGGTCAAGTTCTTGGTCACCCTCTACTTGGTCCTCTGTTAGCAGCAAACCGCTGTCTGAGCCCAGGAGGTAGTTCTTAGACTTTGAAAAAGCAACAGTGACACGCTCACTTAAACTATAGCGTCTCTTTTGGCGTGGTGAATGGTCCAGACTAAGGATGGTGTGACCATTAAACATGGGAGCGTCATTGCAACTCATGGCACGACCAATCTCTTTGGAGTTATTAATGGTCTTGGCACTACCGCTGTTGCTTCTGCCATCTTTTTTGGTGCCAATCTGCTTAATCAAGTCATTGTAGCCTTCTTGCTTCTTGGACAGGAAGCTGAAGATGTTGACGTCATTAGGAGTGGGTGGCAAACGAAGGGCGGCTTTCTGAGTCTCTTTGTAGTGCCGGAGCTCATCAAGAGATAGCTTGCGCAGCTTCCGGCGTTTCTTCAGTGCCTTGTGGGCCTCAATCACCATCCGCACTTTCCAGTTGAAAAACAAAGAAAGCCAGGCCAACCCCAGATAAATCCACACTTCCACAAAGTAACGGTACAGAGTTGGGTATTCTTTATTTGGTTCCACACCTGCAAGGACAAATAAAATAATCAAGGGTAATTTAATTCCAAAATTCTGGCCTGGTTTACTTTGATTGGTTCAATCAAAACATTGTGATTTGTTTATTTCTAATTTATTTCTCAGCTTACCTGCTACCAAGTCCCCAAAACCAATCGTGGTCAAGGTGACAAATGAGAAGTACAAGCCTTCAATATATGTCCAACCCTCTTGGGACATAAATACAAAAGGAGGAAGGACTAAATGGACCAGCACACCCCAGAGAAGAAATACAGCTGTGCAGGTAAATTGAGCCTTTCTCTGGAAAACAAACAGAAAACAAACATTAATTCAGGTACAGGTTTTGTGATACCACAGAGAGATGCAAGTACTTCTTCCAGAAGTGGAATAAAAGCTTATATCAACCTACCAGTGAAAATCCTTTCTTGGTTAGATACTGGCCCATGTGCTTGGCCCTGCCACCGAAGAACTTTCCTAGCTCACTGATCCAGGTAAGACATAAAGGCACACCAAACAGACCGTAAAGGATGCAAAATACACGGCCTGCTGGAGTTTTAGGGGCAATGTTCCCATATCCTTTAAAAAGTGAAAGTGAGTGGTTAGGGTAAGGATGTGTTAACCATGTACACCTATTTACGTCTTTTAGCATGGCTTAACAAGGACAAGGGATTTATAAAAACCATGCCCCCAATACGGGTTGTCTTAATCCAAGTCCATCTTATATGTGTCCCGTACATTTGATTTATACACACTTTGGCAAAACATCCAGCAGTTGACTGCATTTAAGTTTGTCCCAACGGAACAAAGTAAAACAGTTCTAAAAGTCTGCTTGACTGTAACATTACGGTCTCATTTTCTCTTAAACATTCAAGTAAGGTCTGACAACAAAAGCCTCTTTGCCCCCCCATCATAACTAGATTTGTCATTGTTGAATCTACAAAAGTACTTACCGATAGTGGTGATAACAGTGGCGGCAAAAATAACAGCATTTGGCCAGTTCCAGTTGTTGAAGGTCTTGCTGCCAGTTATAGTGATCCCTTGGCCTGCAGCATCAGACACCGCCTAAGGACAAAGAAGAAACAATTGAGTACATAGGCTTGAATTCAACTTAAAGAGAGAAATTAATGGAGGCTGAACAAATGGATGCTATCAATTGGCAGTTATAAAAAAAGAAAAGAAGGCAGGAAGTTTGTGTGTGTAAGCTCCATGTCTTCCACCACATCCTTCCTGTGATATGTCGATGGTATCTCCAGTGGTACCAGAGAGCTGAAATGACACTCAGGCACCCTGGAGAATCACCGCCGCCATGTGGGCTTCATAGTTCCGACCACTGCTTATATTGGTAGAGAAACAGGAAGGTCTAAACAGCTGTTTCATAATACCATGATGATGCATGGATTAAAAGCTCACTAGGTGGTTCTTCAGTGGTTGCTCCGTTTGTTTTTCTTTTTCAAGATCCAAAGTTGCCCTTAATATACACAATACAATAAATTCTTCAGGACAAAAAGGTATTATTTTGTGCTTAGTCTCGCATTGCCAGATGTTCCTCCACCGCGCTGCAGAGCCAGGTCTGACTAGTCCACACAGCATTCCGGGATGGGAGAAAAATGTGCTCTTGTTTATTGGCATTTCTTTAAACCAATCACAATCATCTTGGGCGGTGCTAAGCGCAGGATGCTCTGACGGTACCTCTACAAAACAGCCTCGGGAAGGAACTTGTTTTGGTGGAATGTGCACGTTCAAAAGTTGTTTTAATCGTACAACAGAAAACTCAGCTTGGACAGATAGTCTAGCTAGCTGTCTGGATTTACCCTGCAGACTTCTGAGGAGCAGTTAACCATAGTCCTCAGAAATCGACCGGAGTTTAGAATGCCAACACAAAGAAAGCGGAAGGTGAGGGACATCCGGACAAAAATGAGGAACATTCGGCGGAATTTCCGGCGGCACCTTAACAATCCCGGAAATGAAACGTTGTCAATATAGACTTTTTACTGCTCTATCCACAGGCAATATTTGTCTCTAACCACCTAGATCATGGGATACATCAGATCACTCTTGCAAGGAACTTTCAGTGTTGACATCGAAAGGAGACAGAAAATGCTTAATCAATCATTCCCAACCACATGTGTGCAGAGTACAGAAACTAGATTCCCCCTGTGGGGTATTCGCAAACACCCAGCCATGTGTGATGGGACAATGCTCTACCCCCCACAGCAAAGTTCTTCTTTTTCCAAATGTGCTTTTAGGGGGAAAATATGCAGGGGTTGGCAAAATTCATATAAGCCCTAAAGCCCTGGAAGATGCTTGGTTCTTTAATAATAACCGGTCTGTGACAGTTCTACTCTGTAATTACCAGCACAAGGGGAGGCAATTCTTTTGTCTGCTGAAACAACAGAGTTTCTCCGTTGGGCTTTAGGATGACAGCAGCGATGACCGAGTTTGTGTTCGAACCATGACTAGAAATTAAAGAGGAAAAACCTCCTTCACGTCCTTTTACATTTGACAGTCCTCTTGAGCCCACAGCATCTGTAGTAACTGGTTACATTTATATGCATGGGTTCACCTTGTTATGGGCCATGTTCAGGCTAAAATCTTATTTGCTTAAGCTGGTTACAGAAACTTTTAATACTCCACAACTGCATATCCCTGTTGACCTAATGAACCAGGTAGCACTACAGTCATGTAGATATGACAGTTTACCTGTAAAAAGAAAAAAAGAAAATGTTGGGCTGTATTTACGCAACAATCGGTGTAGAATCGGCTACATCTAACATACAAAAGGAAAGACAATCAGTTGTAATCTGTGCAATGTATTTTTTAACATCAAAATGTTCCTGTCACAAAATCTTTTGTTCAAATGATAAAAACACTACTGGAACAAGAAGAGACACCACAGCAGAATCTATCAAACCAAAAGCAGGTTACTCTGATAACTTGATAAACATGCATGTTCATTCTTCAAATCTGTCCACAGACAAAGGGCATCACAGTACTGTAGGTTTCCAGCACTGTGGCTTGTACTAATGGAAAGTGATGAGACAAAGTTTATATCATGAAAAAAGATTTTTAAATTCATGAAATTTCAATGACAGACTTTTGGTAAAACCCCAAAACAACCATTCATGTATTCCTCTGTTGCAGCCAATATTAAATTGTACCCCACTAGCTAGGACTGTAACAGTTTGAGGTTTGTTTGCTATGAAAAAGTGACAGATGTTATGTTTGTGAGTCATGTCTGTGGTGTGTCTGTGTGTGTGTGTGTGTGTGTGTGTGTGTGTGTGTGTGTGTGCTTAGCTCTGCACCTATACTAGCCTAATGAGGGTACATGTTCACAGTCCGTCTGCCATATAAAAAGTGCTGAAGATTTCGTACAAAACGCTGATTCACAGGAATTCAATGAGGGCAGAGAGCAAGCTAAATAACTGGAGTGAGCACCATGCCCTCGATGTATATCGCACATATAGAGGATAAGGAAGATAACCTTTAAAGTGCCCATATTATGAAAAAAACACTTTCTGGGATTTGGGGTGTTCTTTTGTGTCTCTGGTGCTTCCACACACATACAGACTTTGAAAAAAATCCATCCATGCTTTTCTTTGTGAGATACGGTTTCTGAATGTGTCCTGCCTTCAGTCTCCGGGTGAGCTGTTCAGAATCGAGCTGGCTAACCGCAACCGTTAGCTCGTAGCGTTAGCATGCTAACGCTAGCATGCTTCCTCGTTCTCAATAGCAAAGCACTGCTACAAAAACACACAAGTTCACCATAATCTACAAAAGAACTACTTCCATGTGCGCCCTCATTTAGAAGTCTCCCAGCTAATCCTGCCTTGTAACTGACCAAAGGTGGAGAAACAGCCTTTCTTTTACTGTCTATGGAGCTAGCTAGCTGACATGATCTACATCTGAGCTACTGCATGTGCCAGTGCAATCAAAGATAGTACAGAAGAAGCAAAGAGGTCTCACTCTGTAGCTAAAACAGAGACCAAGTGAAAAGAGGATCTGCAGCAGTGAGAGAGAGCTGTGCAGTACAACTAAAATATGGTGTTTTTTGAAAATTAAACCATGTAAACCTATTCTGGTACAACCTTAAAATACAATTATGAACCTGAAAATGAGCATAACATGGGCGCTTTAAAAGGCAGACTTCAGATGTTAACATATTCACTGATAATGCAAATTTTGAAATATCCTGTATTGCTACCAGTGTGTTATCTGTGACTTACAAAAAAGGTACTAATAAAGAACTAACTAGGCTAACTAAAGACAGTCAAACATGACTGAACAGGCTTTGCAATGAACAAGGTTCTTATAAAGGTTAAAAAGTCAACTACTGGTCAACATGGCTGCACGATATTTTGTTTCATCGTCTACATTGCTATGTGCGCATGCGCGATAGTCACATCACAGGACGTTGCGATGTTGACGCTACAACTTCTTTGCTGCTTGATAAAAAAGTAAACTTTCACCGTTCTCCTTTTCCATGATTGTTACCGGCCGACCCTTCCTCTTTAAGACAGGTGGTCATGTGACGTAACGTTAGTCCGACGGGAGGGGGGGTGTTGTTATGGGAAGTGAGGCTCTCCCGTGTGTAGAAAAGTACCGTAAGCGGCAGCTGCCACTGACACAGTGATGCACATGCTTTTCCATGGGTAGTGAAGCTACAGGTAGTCAGTGTTTGATGTTCGCTGCAAAGACAAACTAAATCACCTGATTAATGCAACGTAATCACGACATCCCCCGGCCATTTTTCACCGCAGAAAGCTGCTACCAGCCAGGCTAAAGCTAACATAGTTAGCCTAAAGAAACAAGGCGTCTGTCCCAACTAACGTTATGGTTCCGAGCTGCGACGCTGAAAACGTAACACTAATCGACAACAGCAGTTTGTTTCTGATATAACGTCATTTACACTGATTTAAGTGCTCTTGGATACACAGTTTGTTGCAAGAGTGTGACATGCAGGCTCTGCATGCACAGCAAACCAATCATGATCAATTTTAATCGATTTATCAAACAACCAAAGCACGCCCCGCTAGTCGACCACAACCTGAAATTTAGAAGAAGCAACATGCATTATTAATATCATTCACTTTAGCCTGGATTGATATTACATGAATGCAATGGTGTCATGTCAGTCAACCAGTGTATTTCTTCTTAATTTCCCTCTCCAAAATCACTTCAGAAGAGTAATCACAGCGCTTACTTGCTTTGGTTTTTGTAAAACATTAAAGTTCAACAAAGACTGGTTCACATAAGAATTTCATTTTTATTTTCTTTGTAGATGCACTCCCCTACAAAATCACCCCAGTAGTTGAGAATGATTTAGTATTTCTAAATAGGGCTATTTATGTCCTCTTGTAAAAATTAGTCTTTTTTTCATATCGCAATATATATATATCGCAGGGAAAAACAATATCGCAATGTAAGTTTTTTCCAATATCGTGCAGGCCTACCTTGTGTCATACTGAGCCCAAACCAGCTTAGGAGGAGGTTGTTAAACTGGCTTCTTTACAAGCCTGACCACTAGACAACTAGATATCAGGCTATCCACATGGATATTATTGACTAGATGAAGTTTGTTAAAGAGCTAAATAGACTCCAACACAGTTTTGGAAAACCTATCATGAGCTTAGGAAATACCATTTGCAGAAGATGCTTCTCTAAAACAATGTTTCTTCTGTAAATGTCAAGTTGGTTCTGGGAAAAAAAACACACACACACACACACACACACAAAATAACCCAGCAATTTTGGTTAAAAGAATGTTTGCATTTATAATCTCTACAAATGGTGTTCACCAAAATTACATTTTGCAATGTGGCACACCTGACTAAGGAAGCTATAGTATAAGTTCAGTCAGGTCTTCCTGATATATACCTATAATTTGCATGCTTAAGCCTGTAGATTTATTTATCACACATCTGCATTCTCATTAATCCTTGCTGTCCTGTCAATTATCTTATCAGCTGTTCTGATCTCATCCATCCAATAGCTCAGTGACACACCTACATTGTTAGCCTATCATTCTGCTGCTGCCTCTGTTTAAATATGATTCTCTCTCTGCCTGTAGTGCATTCGTGCTGCTGTTATGTGTGTGGTAAGTTCACGGCTGTTAGGCTTTTTTAAATCTGTTCTCTATATTGCTGTCAGCTGCCATTTCAGTGCAAATTGTCACAAATGGCAAAGCACCTCCGCAACCTCCCCAACACCACCAGTCTTTTGCAGATTCATAATCTTCAGCCCCCACCACCTGTGTCTGGACTCCATGGGGGTTTTGCTTTGTTTTGCTTTATTAAATAAAGCAAAACAAAAGACTGCCTCAGCTCATTAATGATTAACGTAACACTGACTCACTCAAGTGTGGTTGGTACACTGCATTACTGAGATATAACAACATGGCAGTAAGATGTCCTTGCTTTTACAAAAGTTAAATAACAGTACAAAGTACAAACAAATACACAACAAATAAAAATGGCCCTCCAGAATCTATGATCAGAACTATGTCCAAAGCAGCTTTCTGCTATACAGAAATAAAAGACCCTAGAATGCCGTAATCAGAATCAAGTATTCACCAAAGCTGTGTAATAACTCAGCACTGCCCTATATGTCCAGCCACAAAATACAACACACACCTCAATGAAAATCCCAGCCTCCTACACTGAGCAACTTTTCGAACCATTTTCTGTAAATATGGTGAGAAATGCCAAACATTGTGCCAAAACCGTTAAGCTGTCAGCTGCAGTAAACAGCATCAGAGAACAGTCTTTTACATTTCTGCAAGATCTCTGAAGACCTTTTTTTTCCTATTGGATTGGATGTTTATGATATTTACTGAAACAAACCAATAATTACAGTAATACTAATTTACTCATTGAGCATAAATATTTTGGGATATGGTTATACTGAAACAAATCAAAGATTAAGCCATAAACAATTGTTGCCTCTCATTAAAGCCAGACATTCATAATAAAAAGGATTACACAAATTGTGAAAAAAGCTTGATATGAAATACATTAAGTTTACTTTAAAATCACAATGTGGTGCCATACACACTCTAAAGGATTTTTTTTTTTACTTTTGTGGAACTGAAAATATTGCCAAACTGCAGGCATCTGCCGCTAGCTCACTCTGATAAGCAAAAGGAAAGTAAAAAACAACAATGACAAACTCCAACTGTTATCGGGACAGCTGGCCCAGCATACCACTCCAGCTCCTAGGTATTTTTCCACTTCTAGCACATGAGCACAACAGCTGCTCGCTTCTGGGCAGGACTGACCGCCTTGCTAACAATGAAGTCACTCAAGCTCTTCCATGTCAATACGTATTAATTCCTATACAGAAGTGGATGGGTTGCAAACAAAGTGTTCGAGAAACAATGCAGAGATTTCACTGTGCGCACTAATCAAAAGATCCACCGTTGCGATTTCTTTTTTCTAAAGCACAAACCAATCTTGTCTTCACAAATTAATATAAATAAACTGATACTAATTAATGCACTTATGGCCCACAAAGTACAGAAAACTTCTGTCCCATTTTACAGTTTTTTCTCTATTTGGTAAAAACACAAAAAGGCAAGCTGGAAAATTCGCAGACAGTGAAAGGATTCTTTCAGCTTTCATTTGTTGAGCAGAGCATATTACACCATGTACAGATTAGTGAATGGCTGCTTTAAACACGGCTGTTAATACTGCAGGAGATTGAAAATCTTACTGCATTAACACAACATATGGCATTTTTATTTTTTCCTCATGTTTCTTTGTTGGGCTGATAAACTTTGCAGGATCATTGCTAAACCAGGTCATCTTCCAGAACAGTGTAGGTTGGTTACAATTGGTATGCTAACGTAAATTAATTCTCACATTGTACTGGCAATATATGACACGTCTAGCCCTCTGGCTGTGAAGTTAATCAAATTAGGCATACAAGTCGAATAAAGAGATGACATTTAAAATACAGTGCTACCTTCCATGACTTCAGTGTAATTCTTCTTTTTCTCTTCCTTTTAAAAAGGGGAAGAAAGACTTGCCTATTGCATGCCAGCAGCCCTAAACAGCACCCTAGGCACATGACACAGTCAGCTATCCCTGAAAACAGAGCACTCTTCATTGTGCCTTTTCATTCTGATGAGGGACCATGTTTCACTTCATGCATGTGACAGCAGTG